>NC_046661.1:93335869-93338701 GCF_010883055.1 Belonocnema kinseyi
TCATCTGAATCTTTGAACTCTATAATTTATAAAAGTTCTAAATGTTGCAGTTCATTTGCATTCCATTTAACATTTTTGAATTGAAAAGTGTTAGTACCTTCCATATTATACGTGTAAATGATTGAGCATTTAAACACACAATTTTTTAATTCAAAAAGTTTTAAACTTTAATTTTAAAAGTTTGGAATACAAGAGATGCACTTTGAATGCTTTAATTTGTTTTTTATTGTTTATTACGTTTTAATGAAAACATGTTATATATATATAAATATTCGGTTCGGTTTTGATTCCTCTAGAATCAAACCGAAGGGCCTATGACAAAGCCACCGAACGCGTCCTCGGGTTGCGGATAGAGGGTCCCTGTACCAAGGGTTTCTGCTGAATATGGTTACAAAAATAAATAGGCAGTCGCGGACAATTGTTCAAGGGTGGTCCCGGAGGATTTAACCCCCAAGAGGAGGTGTGAAAACCGTGCCGAAAGCTGAATGGCACCTGGGTGAGGTGTCTAGAACGGTGACTCTGGGATACCGGGCGACCTCTCAGAGTACGCAGCCTTGTCATTGCATGCGGGGCTCTGCAAGGATGGACGAACCCCTTTCCCTAGCTTCTTGTGGGAACAACAATGACAGCACCAAACATAGTTGTAGTAAGTGCGGTTCAAAACAACAGAACGCGCAGGGCTCCCGACAATAAGTCGGCCAACAATGCCGACCAATCTAGAGCTGGGGGAGCCAATGAGAATGGATTCAATGCGATGGATCGGCGGGATCTCGCGACCTTTGGGTGGACGGAGCGACTGAATCACGACTTGTTAGAGTGCTACGATGCGAGTGTGGCCCGGGAGCAGGATTACATGGCACGGCTGCATGCTCCGTGTTGCGAGAAACACTCGGAGCTATCGCACTTTTCGCAGCAACGTCTGCGAAACGATGCTGAACTACTCCGTAAAAGGGGCTATGTAAGCGAAACGCCTACTCTACCACAGCTAGAACAAGCCGGCAACAAAGAAAGAAAGGCGACACTAAGACCAACCGCGAGCTGGCATCCAATAGATGAAGAGCGATGCTTTACGACCCTGAGAAACATCAACACCAAGGTTTCTCTCAAGCCTAAAGATCTGGCTAAAATGGATGACGAGCTTCGTGGACATTTTATCGGTGAATCCGACCTCTAAGCTATCAATTATTGTGTGTATGATGCAGCGAGAGCTTCGGCCGATGCGAACCGTAAAACAAAACCAACGGCTGATCATAAGACCAAAAGACGAATGCATCAACTTGCCATAAAGATAGGCTGGGCAAGAAAGTACACGTCCCGCATTCAATGTGTGATTGACTACATCACGTCTGGCAGAAATTTTACCGCAGAGGGTCGAAAGTTCGCGCGCGAACTCCGGACCCGTTATCACACACTTAACAAGTCAAAGCTGCTGACCATCAGGCAGCATATTGATGAAAGAATACGGATACTATCTGACGCTAAGAGAAGTCTAGAGCGGAGGGAGAGGTGGGTCAGAGAAAATCAACAGTTTCTCTCTGACCCATCTCGACTCTTCCAAGACCCTCCAGTTACTGTTGAACACCCACCCAAGCCAGAGTAGGTCGAAGTATTTTGGATAGAAGTCTACGAAGTTCAGCATAGACTGGACGAAGACCCAGAAAATATAAATAGCTTCAGGGATTTATGTGTTGCCCTCATAACACCTGATAAAGAATGCCCACCCATCACTACCGAGAAGGTGAAAAAAGTATTAAGAGGGATAAAGAACTATTCCGCACCGGGAGCAGATTGTATCAAAACCTTCCGGTGGAAAAAGTTTTCTTCAACCCATCAGCATTTGGCCCGTATTTTCACCTCATATTTGAAGTCGGAAGAGCCGTTTCCAGAGTGGTTGCTGGAAGGGCGCACAACGCTCCTGCCGAAAATAGGCAACTTAGCTGACCCGAAGAATTACAAGCCAATAACTTGCTTGAACACACTTTATAAGATATTCTCAGCTATCCTAAATGATAGGATTGTTCGGGCAATTGAACCTGTGTAGCAAGAAATGTATGAACAACGAGGCTCAAAGAAAGACGTTGCCGGATGTCGGGAGAACCTGCTCATCGATAGATGTGTCTGCAAAGATGCAGAATTCTACCAGCATGACCTATCGATGGCCTGGATTGATTATCGGAAAGCTTTCGATTCGACCTCCCATAGACTTATCATCTGTCTTTTGGAAATCTTGAAGGTTCATCCGCAAATAGTTGGGTGCATAGAGAGATTGATGCCGCTTTGGAAAACCAGATTTACTACGAGGTTAGATCAATAAGTCCTTAGAATGACCAACAGATGGCGCGAATCGCTCTAAATCATCTGTTTTCAGTCAGCACCACTCCCGACTAGATATATGGTGCAGTCACAGTCCACATCTTCTGAGTTTACGTGTTTTTATAACGAATTAAAAAAAAAAATTGTTCGTTAAGAAAAATGAAAAAAAACGAGTTCAGAGCGGTAATCAAACATTTTCATTTAAAGGGTTTAACTCCATATGAGATAAAAAATGAATTGGACTCAGTTCATGGCAGATCTGCCCCTGCCTTAGCAAGGGTTTATAACTGGGTAAATGAATTTAAGCGTGGTCGTACATCAATAAGTGACGAACCACGTTCAGGAAGGCCCATAGAAGCAAGTACTCCCGAAAGCATCAGTAAAATCCACGATATGGTGTTGAAGGATAGAAGATTGAACGTGCGTGAGTTAGCTGAGGCCACAAGGATATCTATAGGTGCAGTTGTTTCAATTCTACATGAAAAATTAGGCATGAAAAAGCTATCGGCAAGATGGGTG
>NC_046661.1:93338801-93340275 GCF_010883055.1 Belonocnema kinseyi
TCCGAAAACGCACTTTTCTGAAGGATTAAAAAAACTTGAAAAACGATTGACCAAGTGTATAGAGCTCCAAGGAGATTATGTTGAAAAATAAAAAAAAAATTATCCAAAAAAAATTGTTTTTATACTTCATTCTAAGGACTTATTGAACTACCCTCGTATCTTATCTGGCAAAAATCGCGTGACAACCAACAAGGTTACCTTTCAGAGAGGTGTCTTTCAGGGCGACACTATGAGCCCGCTCCTTTTTTGCCTTACATTATTGCCACTATCTCTAGCACTTCGCCATTCCGACGGGAACTTGTGCGGCAAACCTGCAGATCGAAAGTACAAGGTCACTTATGTATGGTACATGAACGATCTTAAGATCTATGCTAAAAACAGAGAGCAACTGCATCTAGCTCTGGGGATTTTCGAACGATATACTAAGGAAATCGGAATGGAATTTGGGTTAGACAAATGCGCCAAGGTTTGCTTGAAGCGACGAAAACTTAATGGCATCCCTGAAGATCCTGAGCTCATTGATAGAAGCGCCATATGACACCTTTGCACTGGAGAGACTTATACATACCTGGGCGTGCCACAGAGCCGCATGCAGGATGTGACATCTATAAAGAATACTCTCCGAAGCAGACACAAAAGTCTCATCCGACAAATTTGGTCTTCTGAACTGTTGGCGAGGAACAAAGTATCTGCAACGAACATGCTTGCCGTCCCGGTACTACTCTATTCATTTGGAGTAGTTCCATGGACGAAAAACGAGCTTAGATCTCTTGATATCGGAACAAGAAAGGTTATGCACATGAACAAAAGCATGCATCTTAAGTCTTCCGTTCCGCGACTGTACATCTCACGCCGTCAAAGGGGTCGCAGAATATTGAGTCTTGAATGTCTTCACAATAGGATTATTCTGGGTACAGCACATAGAGTTGCAAATGAAAGAGACTCTCTTCTTAAAATGGTCAGAAATCACGAAGAAGTGGGCAAAGGAGCATTTCTGTACAAAGCAGCGGAGGAGGCTGCTGAAACACTCGGACTTGACTTCAGTATTAGGGGCGAGCAAAATATATCAAATCTTATCTATCTCGAGTACTCGATCCTGAAAGCCCGAATTAAGAAAGCACAAGAGAAAAACTTTCGTGAACACCTCCTCGATAAGAGGATGCACGGTATCTCTTGGAAGTGCCAAACTTTCATTTGCTAATGGCCTAAAAAGCATCCCTGCGTGTCAACAATATGCTAGAACACTTGCGGGAAAAATGCAGAAGGCGGTTGTCTTTGGGTCGCTCCGTGTTCTTAGGGTGCACGAGGCTTTTGCTGGATCATCGTATTGATTCCTTCACAGACTGTAACCACCTATCTCACGGTTGTGGGACGTGGTTGTGGCTGAAATTTTACCGCGACTTCGCTGGGAGCGGATGCAATTTTCCAGATTAGCACCCGCTCCCGGCGAAATCCTGCGGTTGTCCGCAGGATT
>NC_046661.1:93340375-93345011 GCF_010883055.1 Belonocnema kinseyi
CAAGATTTTATTATTTCAAGTCATTTTGAGCTAGACACATTCTTAAATTAAAAGTTAAATTATTTTTATTTCAAACAGTTTAGGCATCCTTGATAAGCTTTAAAATTTTATTTCGAATCGTAGAAAACCCTGCAAATTTGTGTGAAAAATATTTAAAATTTGAATTTATATATAATAATAAAACCCTTATTATTTGTGAAAAAAATTATAGTAATTTTAAAAGGTATTTAGAAGTTTCAAAAAGATTCGAATTAAATTTAGAACTTGAAATGATTTTAAAAAATTTAATCACGATGTGTGCATGGAAAAAATTCGAATATTTGTACCAAAATTTTGGTGCGAATACTTACAGCCAAATTCAATCATAAAAATTTGTATTTACGAAAAATTATTTTCATTATTTTTATTTCAGAAAATCCTGCAAATTTTCAAAAATCTGGGTTTATAAATAACAATTGAATAGTTATTATTTGCGAAACAAATTTAAATTATTTTAAGAGATAATTAGAAGTTTTGTAAAGATTTAAAGTTATTTGCAAACTTGAAATGATAGCCTAATTTAAAACAAAATGTAGATTGTTGCAGATTTCAAAAAAAAAATTTAGAAGCTTTTCAAAAATTGTGAAAAGCATTAACAGAATAATACCATTTTCTTAAGAATCCAATGAAAATTGAAAAAAAAATTTATTTTGGAAAATTATTTTAAGAGAATACTTAAAAAGGTTTTAAAAGATTCACAAAATTGATAAGCAAGGGTCTGAAAGATTTTAAGGAGTTTTTTTAATTCGCATGATAATTTTGAATCTTTCAAAAACTCACTTACAATTTAAACATTTTTCAAATACAACAATTAAAATTGTAACGTTCAATGTTTTAAGGCTCTTTAAAATTTTAGTCATTTCAAGTTTTCAATGTCAAACAATTCAGTCTCAAATTGCTTACTTTTAAATATTGGGTTTCAATTTACTCGTCTTAAATTAACAGTCAAATATTGCAAAATATTGAATAATTATTCTGTTTCCTAAATTAAAAATGTCAAACTGAACGGGTTAAAAATTAAATATTTTACACGGGAACAATACTTTTAATTTATTAATTTTCTTTAATTAAGAATATATTATTATGAAGTTATTTTTAAGTTTAAAATAGTTTAAAAAGTTTCAATCAAACGTTCACATTTTTGTTATAACTCAGACTTTCGAATTGAAACCGTTTTATTTTTTAAGTTAGTTTCTAGAAATTCTTAAATTTTGAACTGATTTCAAATCCTTTTTCCGAATCAATTATTGTTAACTTTGTAATACCTAAAGTACAGATCCAATCGAAAATTTATTTATTTCTTATTTAATCATTACATAAAAAATTTTTTATCGCAAAATTCTCAACTTCAAAAGCTTTTAATTTTGAATTGTTCAAGTCTTGAAAACAGAATTCTTATATCCTTCAAATTAAAAATGTGAGCTTAGAAAAAAAAAAGAAAAAAAAAGTATAGTTGTTAATTGAAACATTTTTGAATTACGCAATTTAAACTTAATAATAGCATAATTGGAAACGATAACAATTCAACATAATTATTCTTTTTTAAATGTTAAAATCGAACTTAAACAGATTTTTGTTCTGAAAATTTCCCAATGGGCACAAAATTTGGCGACGTCTTTACGACATCTTGAAGACAATTTTACGACATCCTATGTTCATGTCGTTACAGTGTCTTTACAATATAGAGACATATTTACGTATAATAAAGACGACTTAACGACATGGACTGTTTGGTTAGAAATTAAGCTATTATACTATTTTCTTAAAAACTTAACTATTTCGTAGAAAATTGACTTTTTTTAATTTATAGTTTGGTGTTTGAAAAATGAACTGAAATATTTTCTGGATGAAAGTTCCAATTATCAAAAAAAAATTCGTGTTTCATTACGAATTCATCTGTTTTAGTACAAAATTATTTTTTTTATAAAAATGCAACTATTTGGTAGAGAATTTAACTGTTTTGTTAAAAATTCATTCTTTTTGGTAGAAAAAATTCGATTTTTGGGTTTGAAAATTCAACTGGAGTCTTAGTTAACTAGAATCATTTTTGGATGAAAACTCAACTTTTTTTGTAATCAAAAATTCTTCTGCTCTAAGAAAAATTTTATATTTTTTTATAAAAATGCAACTATTTTCTAAAGAATTCAACAATTTTGTTAAAAAGTCATCCTTTTTGGTTAAAAATTCGTCTTCTTGATTGAAAATTTAATTTTTTTGGTAGAAGATTATTTCTTGTTTTAAAATTCATAGATTGATCGTGAAAACTCGACTAAAATCTTTTTCAACAGAAAATTGAACTATTTTTTTGACAATTTATCTTTTTGATTTAAAGCATCATCTGCCATTGAAGAAATTTCGTTTTTCTATGAAAATGCAACTTTTTGGTTGAAACTCGTTCTTCTTTGCCTAATAATTCAACTAATTTGTTTAAAACATTCGGTTGAATCGCTTTGTTAAAAAATTACTTTTTTGTTAAAGATTTATATTTTCAATTAAAGAGTTACCTCGTTAGTTAAAAGTTTAATGATCTCCTTGAAAATTAATCTTTTTTAATTGAAAATTCAATTACTGGGGTCAAAGTTAAACTACATTGTGACATTTTTTTTATTGAAGGCTTATGTCTGGTTGCAAATTTAACTGTTTAGTGGAAAATATTTCTTTTTTTTTGTTTAGAATTAATTTTTTAACCAAAAATCTAACTTTTCCATTTTTTTAAGATTTATATTTTTTAGTTAAAAACTCGCTTTTTTTGTTTAGAATTAATTTTTTAACCAAAAATCTAACTTTTCCATTTTTTTAAGATTTATATTTTTTAGTTAAAAACTCGCTTTTTTTGAAAAAATGATTTTTCAGTTTGAAATTTTCTTTTTTTTCCAAAAATGCATCAATTTCGTGGAACATTAATTTTTTGTTGAAACGTTGAATATTTTTTGTTTGAAAATGTCAAGTATTTTGTTAAAAAGTTATCTACCACGAAACAAAAATCCATTCACTTCTATTGAATAGGTTAGGAAGGCTTTTGAATTGCGTGTCTGTCACTGGAATTTCAAATTGCCGCCAATTTGTTTTTTAAAGACTTTCAGTCGTTATAATTTTGTTGACTAACTTATATGCCGTAAAAGACTAATAACTGAAATAGCAAAAGGAACCCAGTGGGCAAAAAAATTAAGGAAGTTCTAGAGACGTCTTTGGGACATCCCTAAGACGTCCCCAGTGGGCACAAAATTTTGAAAGTCCCAAGCACGTCTTACTTATGTCAGTCCAATTAACGTCTCTAAGACGTCCAACGTCCTAAAGATGACTTAAAGACGTCTTAAAGACATGCACGTTCTCGGGACGTCTTTCGTACTGACATTAGACGTTTTAAGAGCATCCTTAGGTCGTCCAAAAGACATGTTATAAAAGACGTCTTAGGGATGTCCCAAAGACGTCTCTAGGACGTCCTTAATTTTTTTCTCACTGGGTCTTTTATAACATGTCTTTTGGACGACCTAGGGATGCTCTTGTCCATGTCTTTAAGACGTCTTTAAGTCATCTTTAGGACGTTGGTCGTCTTAGAGACGTTAATTGAACTGACATAAGACGTACTTGGAACGTCCCAAAGACGTTTTTGGGACTTTCAAAATTTTGTGCCCACTGGGAATCAATGTTTTAACATCTTGATTTTAAAAACTCAAAACGATATAATATGAAAAAAGAGAGCATTAAAGAAATTGATTTTTTGATATTTCACTGATTATTAAATAAAATGGGTTTAAATGTAAATTTAGGTAAATTATTACATCTATTATATATTCATAAGCGAGAGTATTCACATGGTAAGTTTAAACTTAGTACTATTCAAATTTTTCTCCTGGATTTTTACATTTAATTAATATTGTTAATTTATTTTCGAAAATAAACCTTAAGAATCATATTTTACTTTTCATTCAAATTCAAATCTAAGATATGTTCCACTTTGATAGGATTATTTAACGACCATACAAATCATATTTGCTCTTTAGTATTCATAGAAAATGGTTATAAAACTATTTTCAAATGTTAAATGAGTAACATTGTTTTAATTTCAAGAATTTTTTACATGGAAATAACATCTTGTTTACTAAAAAATTAAAAATGTTATTTAGTCCCATTGCTTTGTATGTAAAAATCGGGAGTGAGGAGACAACTAGCGCCGCGCTATAGATATTAGGAACTAATCAACTTAGGTCAGTTGCGGGGTCCAGTTAAAATCTAAAATATGGAGTGATGCACAGGGATGATGTGAGTAGCAATGTGCCGTTGAAAGTTTCATTGTGAAACTTTCAGTTTGAAAGTTTCAAAATGCGAAATTTATGATCCATAAAATCTAAACGAAACTTGCGAAATTGATAGAAGTTCAACTTCCAGAGTTATGTTGGCACTTCAGAGAATATTGTTAGGGTTGCTAACGGATATGAATTTTTTTATTGTTCGGTTTATATATAATTATATACGTGCATAAATATATTGATATTTTACATATTTAAGTTAAAAAATCGACCTAAGTCATTGCAGACAAGTCGAAGCCATGATTTAAAAAAATTGAATTGCTTATGTTGTAGAATGTAAAAGTAAT
>NC_046661.1:93345111-93351135 GCF_010883055.1 Belonocnema kinseyi
TCGCGGTAAAATTTCAGCCACAACCACGTCTCACGACCGTGAGATAGGTGGTTACAGTCTGTAAAGAAATCAATACGACGATCCAGCAAAAGCCTCGTGCACACTAAGAACACGGAGCGACCCAAGAACTACCGCCTTCTGCATTTTGCCCGCAAGTGTTTTAGCATATAGAATAATAAGAATAGATTTATTTCCCACTTATTTTTTCCTATTTTTTAATATAATTAGTTTATTAATGGCTGATCTCTTGATACATTGTTTTAGTTCCGGCAACTGCAATCACAAGAAACTACAGTTAGAAAATAAAAATGAAATTATGCATAAAATATAAACAAGTTCTATGTACGAAATGGATCAAATTTGTTGAATTGAATTATTATCAATCATTATCAAAATTTCAAACTTTGGCGCTTTTATTGGTACCTCAGGTATATGTATTTTAGGTTATGTTAGTTATGCTTCTGTTTCCTGGCTCAGTTTATTTGATATTAAAACAGATTTTAAATTAAAAAAAAATTAAAGTGCAGTTCTCATAATTAAAAAACTTATTTTTAATGCACATTAGGCATTGTTCATCAATAATTATTATAAACCTAGCGAAAAATGCTAAAGTTTCAAATGTTTTACTGATTTTGAAACTTTTCATTGAAACTTTGTGTTAAAAGTTTCAAAAAGTATAAATTTCTGAAACGGCACATTCACTGTAAAAATTTTTTACTGTAATTTTACAACGTCGAATGTGGGCTCGATTATTACCAAACACGTAAGGTTGAGTATTCACGAAAGTCGGCAATATTTCAATCCGCCTTGTGATTTTACCTTTAGGTTATGTGAAATCGCCACTTGATGTTGAAAATTTACAAATGATTGTGAATTTATAGGTTATGGTAATTTTCCCAGATAAGGTGTATAAAATTTCCAGGTTGCGGAATTTTTTCCTTACATTTGACAATATTACAGAGCAGATTCAAAAAATTATTTTTTTATTTCGAATTTTTTTTTCGCTAGATTTTGTTACTTTCGTTCAAAGTAAATATGAGAAGTTTGATGTAAAGGCAAGTTTAACGATTTTAAAATATTAAAAAAGAAATAAACATGATTATAATTGTCCAAGTTTATTGCAATGTTGTAAAGAAAAGACGAATGCGGTAATATAACCTCAAAACAGAGATAACAATGGAATAAATTGGACAAGTACGATTATGCTTTTTTGTAATATGTTAAAATCGCTACACTTACCTTAACATACCCTTCTTCTGTTTTGAACGAAACTAATAAGTGCTCGTTTGGAAAAACATATATTTAATAACGATTGCTGAAGATTTATGATGCAGAATTCTGAGGCTTGCTTATACCATCTCTGGCCCCTAGAGTTCTCTCGGCGGAAGATTTAAAGTGAAATTTAAAATAAAATATTAATCAAAAACCATTGTTAACAATGTAGGCAATTTTAATTCTTAAACGTGCGAAATTTAAAAAAAAAAATTTAACTAATTTAACAAGTAACATAATTGTCGTTCAACATAGTATAGAACATTTTTTAGTTGAAACTATTTTATTTTCAATTAAAAAAATATATTTTTACTTCAGTTTGTATTGAAAAAATATTAAAAAAGTCAACAATATATTCATTTTCAATATTTAATTCAGAAAAAATTTTAATTCACTTGTAATTTTTTTCCATTTTCCACATTCTTGAGACTTGTGATTTTACATACTGTTGGAATTCTCTGCATGCGCATTGGATAATTTTCATTTCTTTTTGATAATTTTACGTGTACATTCTGACATATTACATATCGTATTGGATTTTCAAAAACTGTTGCGATTTTCCTATTTTGGGGAAATCCCAACGTTGAATGTGGGCTCGATTATTACATGTGTGAGCTAGAAAATAATTTATATTCAACCGTTGATACAACCTGAACAATAAAAATATTGTTAAAAATCATAAATTCTAAAATTCTCTTAAATTCTTTTAAATTCTCGTAAATTCGGTCATATTCTCGGTTATATAACCTGACCTTAAATTCTCGGGAATTTAAGAACTTTACCTCCGGATCGTAAGAGAACAGAAAAGTGGGGGCGATGCATGGGGCTGATGTAAGTATGCAAGCAGACGATTGACGGTGAAACCATGCGTTTGAGCTGTGATTGGTAATTCCGCATGGCGCGAAATTTAAAAATATTTCGTTCCGAACTTAAGTTTGATATATGTATATGCACAGTTAAATAATTAAATACATTGTGCATTATTCAGTGGTCATTTGTGGAACTAATTAATTGACTTGCATTGGCGCTTGGAACCAATTAACTGCTGCTACCTGGACGTTAAGATAAAGGGATATTTAACGCTCACTTTTCAAGGTGCGTAATAGGGTCATAGCATGGTGGTTTCGAATTTAAAAAAAATTTTAATTAACAAATCAAAATGAGTTTTAGGGAGTTGTAAAATCATAAAAATCTTACAACATCGCGCTACTGTTTTCCAAGAAAATTTTGAAATTAAAAGTTTTATAGATGGAAATTCAGGAAGGAAGTCTTCTTCAAGGAGGATCATCGGAAACAAAAGAGGAGATTTTCCGCATCTATATTACTATAGATACTGGAAAGTTTTTATTCAGTCTTGTGTCTATTACGTGTCAGCGATGGAAAAATCTGTTCGACGTTCTATCGCAAGCGCTTTTCATCGACGCCATCTCGACGTATTGACATTGGCTTTATTGGAAAAATCTTTTCCGAACGAAACGTCTGGATGCGTTCAGTGATCGGTTTGTATTAGGGTGGTCTGAAATATATTGATTTAAAAAATAATAATATGTAGAGGTAATGCTAACCCATTAAGTTTAACACGTATTTCCCATAAGGAAGAAAGACGTTTTTGTACATTCTATTCAGTATCGTCAATATTAGGTGAATCGAGTTGAAACTTAACATTTCTCTTGAAAATTAAGTATAGAATACGAATAAAATATTTCTTTTTAAATATCATCCACATAAGTCTGTTTTATCGGGTACCTAACAAAGAACCCATAAGTTAAAAATTGGGTTTTGCGAGTTTTTGGCGCTAATTATGATTTTTTTTCTTTTGTTTTCATGAAAATTGTTTCTTATACATCGAAGAGTACTCAACATTGCCAATTAAATATTGACAAAAGTTATTTAAACAATTTATTATTCTTTTGAGCATATTTCCTTCAAATAAAGTTATAAATTCGCGCTTTTTCCAAAAATGTTCAACTTTTTCTCCAATTTTCAATGAAAATAATGTTAAATAATGTTAACAAACATGATTGTTGAAATTAATTATTATCATTGTTAATAATGTTATCTTTGAATAAAGTAATAAAATTCATTTTTTCTGATATTTTCATCTTTTTGTCCATTTTTCAATTAGATTGTCGTAATTATCCATTGAAATTAACACCAATAATTGTTTGAGCAATTTATTATTATTGTTAATAATATTTTCATTGCTTAGTGGTAGAAATTTGCTGTTTTTTCTTCAATTTTTAACTATTGGTCTCTTTTTCATTTGAAGTGACCTATTAATTAATTAAATTGAGCAAAAATAATTTTTTAAACAAATTATTATTCATGAATAACAAATATACATTAGAGAGTATCATAGCTTAAACTTTCTTTTTTGAGAATATATTTTTCTGAAATAAAACAGAAATTTAAATATTCTTCGAATTTTCCAAATTCTTCATATTGAATTTAAATTCTCCTTAAGTAGTGACTAAGAGTTTTTTTGTTTAAATTAATATTCATATTCACTAAGTGAATTTTACTTGGCTGAAGTAAGTGAAAGTCCTGTTTATTTTCAAAGAAACATTTATCAGAAGCAAATAAATATGACCTGTTGGCCGAAGGGAAATGTTTCTTTCAATCAAAGAAATATTAATTTAAGACAAAAAATATACATTTTATACCAAGTGAATGATTCATTGTTCGAAATGAATGCCGCATGAATTGAAATGAATATTTCTTTGAGATGGGGAAATATGAATTGAAGGAAAGAAATATATTTTAACGTCAAGCAAATATTTTATATGCTCAAAAAACTATTTCCCCACAGGAAATTTCTGAATATTTGAAGCACAAAAATATATCTCTTGACTCAAAGAAATATTTCTTTGGCCTAGAGCATGCTCAAGTGCAATTCTTCAAGTGTAGTATACATATTTTCCTAAATAAGCAACTGGATTCTTTTAATCTAAATTATAATTATCATTGTTATTAATATACATATTTAATTTAAACCAATCACATAATTGTAAAATCTTGATGAACCTGAAACAGACAAATTCGATGAAAAATCCACTCCCAGCAGGAATTGAACTTGGTTCCATCGAGTATAAAGTCCACAACGTTGACCACGACGCTAACGTGACATGTAAATTTTAAGGCGAAACCCGTATTTAAAGCTCGCCATAAGTGCCAAAGAAATATTTCTTTAAATTAAAAACATAGACATTTAATTTAACAGTATATTTCTTTAATTTGAAGAAGTATTTAATAGAAACAAATGACGCCAAATTCTTAAGTTTATGACTTAAAAAAATTATTACTTCGTTGGAATAAATGTTTATTTGTTATTAATAATTTAATTTTAGTAATCAAATGAAATATTTTCTTCCACTGAAGAAATAAGAATTTCTCTAAACACAATACCTTTTTCATCTGAATAAATGCTCCATTGCTATAAATACATGAATCCTCTGTGACAAAAAACATGTACTGTAATTCAATTAATATTATTTTGAATTAAATTATTATTTATTTGATTTAAATAAGCCTAAATTCTTGATTCAAGTATGGAAAAATTATTGATTCAAACGTGTCCCGAATCAGTTCAAAGAATCGAACTCTTTGAATCAAATATATATTTCTTTGAAAGACAAATCACATTTCAACGAATCTGGACCTTTTGAATTAAGGAAATCGTTTTCTTAAATGTAAAAAATATGTATTTCAATCAAGAACATATAGCCAAAGAATTCATTTCTTTAGATCAACAAAAGATATATGCCTGGTTTAAATAAAAATTACTTTTGTTAAAGAATATTTTCTTGATGCTAAGAAATAGGATTCAAGTAAATGCACTTACTTGGTGCTAAGAATTATTTTTTTGAGTGTACATGTTAAACTCTACACGAAGAAAATATGCACTTTAAACTCTACACGTTGAAATGCACATAACCATTTTTGTTAATCCATATTTTTTCGTATCCTATACAGTTTGTCCACAATATTTAATTTTTTATTCTCTATTATTTTTTGTGCAATCAAAATTTGAATTTTCGATTTTTGAAGAAAATCCAAAAATTTGTTATGATAATCTTTTAGAGCTTTCGAAAATAAATGTTTTTCTTCTCTTGACTTTTTTTCATATCGTACGTTTTTCCGTTTCAAATTTTGATTTTCGGTTGATTAAAAAAAATTTGAAAACGCTATAACTCTGAGAATTTTCTTTTTATCGAAAAAAGTCATATGGATAAATTTTTTGTACTTTTTGATACTATAAATATCCGTACATAGAATTTTCAAATTCAGAAAAAAGTGGTCTCAAAAATTTTCAAAATGCGCTCACTTTTTAAATTTTTATCAAAAATGGCAAGTTCACGAACTCGTTCTTTCTTTTAGGACCTGAAAAAATTGTGCCAAAGATGAATTTGATTCGTTGATTTTTTCGAGAGTTATCGTGTTTACGGACGGACGGACGGAGAGACAGACAGACGCCATCGTGAAAACCTGATTTTCGGATTCAGGGGGTCTCGAAACGTGGAGATCCGTTGAAAAAGTGTGATGTCAAATTTTCGACAATTCTAATACTTTCTGAATCATAAATGATAAGAATGTAAAAATGTCAATTCTTCATGAAATCGACCTTTTGGACACTGTATTCTGGTATTTTTTCATTTAAGGGCATGTGACACAGCTAAATACCTATATTACCGACGACAGTTTTTCAGTTCACTGAATGTTTTTTTGAACCTAAGAACTTTTTTTGTAAATAAA
>NC_046661.1:93351235-93374314 GCF_010883055.1 Belonocnema kinseyi
GAACGTTCGAACTTTTTTTATACATAAAATATCGGTCTCAAACTTTGAGAAATACAAGAGCCGAAAGAAAACTACGTTAAAGTACAAAGGTTAATAATAAAAGATGTAAAAAAAAATATTTCAACAATCAATTCCACCGGCATCAGCCGGTAACGTTGTACATGAAAATACGAAACCTGGCGGCCACTAGACGAGGCTCTTGAGAGTTCGTATTTTCGTGTACAACGTTACCGGCTGATGCCGTTGGAATTGATTGTTGAAATATTTTTTTTTACATCTTTTATTATTAAACTTTGTACGTTAACGTAGTTTTCTTTCGGTTCTTGCATTTCTCAAAGTTTGAGACCGATATTTTATGCATAAAAAAAGTTCGAACGTTCAAAAAATGTTGAGGTTCAGAAAAAAGATGAAATAATTTTCAGTGAAGTTTCTACCAAAATGCAGTACCTAAACGTACTTTATTGCACTCTAATACATTTCCCAAAGTTTCAGCTCGATATTTTATTTACAAAAAAAGTTCTCAGGTTCAAAAAAACATTCAGTGAACTGAAAAACTGTGGTCGGTAATATAGGTATTTAGTGGAATATTTATTATCATCGGTTAATTAATTTTCAATTACCAAAACAAATGGAATTTGTTTAAATAATTTTTGTTATTGGAAATTTGTTGTTTTTTTCCTTAAAATTATTACTATTAGTCTAGTGCAATATTTAATAACATTGGTTCATTAATTTTTAATTTTTAAAGCACATGGAATTTGTTTAATTTTTTTTTGTAAATTCGTTTTTTAATTAATTTAACAATGAATAATTTATTTTTAATTGATTGTAGCTCTAAGAAAGCGTCCAGAGGTAACTGTTGTCACCTCTAACGCTCGTGGTCGCTCGTAATTATATACCTATAACATCATCGCAGGAGGTTTCAAGCATCGTATTAAATTATTGGAATTAACTTATAACATTCTAATCTTATCAGTCGCTTGACTTAGTCCACGGCTATGATGTATAACCGGGTTCACCCGAGTAAAAGTTTAATAAAACATTTAATAATTTATCAATAGTATTAAGGTAATAATTTTTATTTTAAAAAATTCAAAAAACTAACATTAATCGAACAATGTTAATAAATATTCGACTAGACCTAGAGTAAACATTTTTGAGGAAAAAAAACGAATTTTCGAAAAAAAAATTTAAATAAATTCCATTGGTTTGAAATAGCAAAAAAATAATGAACAAATGTTAATGAATATTCCACTAGACTAATAGTAATAATTTGTAGGGGGAAAATGAAATAAAAAATATTTAAATAATGATAATACATATTTCACTAGACCAATATTAATAATTTGCAGTAAAAAATACGAGAATCCAGTGTCCAAAAGGTCGATTTCATGAAGAATTGACATTTTTTGTTTTTAGGGTAGTTTTCAAATACTCGTGGGGGTGTGTTAGGGGTGTTAAACCCATATGTCTGATAGATGAAATTCTTTTTTGGATAGTTCTATACAGGCGCCCATACTTTCCCGTCACATTTTTTCAAAACCTAAAAAATTATACTAAAAACTCAAAAAAGTGATTTTTCCCATGCATTTTAAATGGCAAACTTCAAGTCAAAACCGGCAACTGTTAAAATAAAAATAAGTAAATAAAAAATTAGAGAATTTCCTTTCTCGGATTTGGAACGAAATTGGGGGGATCGTTGCCCTCTAGCATGCAAAAAAATTTTGCCATGCATTTTTGGACCACCCTAATGTACACGCTATTATATCTACGGATTTAACACTGCACGTTTAAGGTTCAAGTCTGATATTAATGTGTGGAAAAACATCTTTTGTAATTATAATTGTGTTGAAATACTTTAAGAATCAGAATTTTCGCAAGTAATAAAAAAATCCGTAGGGCATCAAGTACTTAAAACGTATCTGCCTCAAGGATTCAGAAATATATAATGAAGTTAAAAAAGCCCAAGGTATAATTCCCCCAGTTCTGACGACATCCAAACCATGACAAACAAATATCGCAATAATACTCGAAAATCATTGCATTCCTAATATTTTACTGCCTTTTTTTTTTTTTAATTTCCTTGTGATTAATCATAATTGAGATATCGTCATTAGAATTTTTACATTCTCATCAGAGAAGGAATTAGATTGGTGGAAAATTTCAACCACTCTTACCCCATAATTTTTAATAAATTTCGACGTTTTAAGGCCCTCTGAATTCGAAAAACAGATTTTTACTAATGTGCTTGTCTCTATGTCTGGATTTTGGATTTTTTTTATATTTTGGAACATTTGATTTCTGATTTACATCGGGGTGGCTAAGGGCCATCCGCATTTAGAAAAACCTTCACGAATTTGTCAGTTTTCGCGTCTTTTTCACAACCAGTGACATCGCCCCCCCCCCGGAACTAAGCATTTTAATTATTTAATTCTCTTTACCCCACTCTTTTCCTATACGTAAGCCTGAAGCCCCCCACCCCTACACCCCGAAAAAAATCCTGGCACAGTTTTTAAGACAACTCAACATTTACTTTATTATTTGAAAATTCTTTAATTGAATTAGTTGATGTAGGTGCAAAACTATACTCCTCTGAAAAATCTTAACATTTTCGTTGAAAGCAATTCTCCTTTTGAAAATCCAGAAAATGTTGTCAGTTTTTGCGTATATGTCAGCGTTTTTGAAATAACTTAAAATTTTTATTTTTGGAGATAATCCGTGTAGATATTTCCCCGGTTGTCCTTAATACAACAAGGCTTCTGGTCGGATCCCGGCCGGGCTACCCTTAGCTGGGTTTCATGGACAGGAACCGGGCGGGAGCCGGTCGGGCTATATTTTTTTCGAATCATGTAGTCTGGGGCCGGCCGTTTACTAGCCGGGCTAACCCTGGTTATATCACATGGTCGGGAGCCGGCTGGGAACTGGTCAGGTTAATGGTTTTGTAGAAATGACACGCTTTTTAAGAGCCGTCATATTATCAAAGACGTAATTACGGATGATAGATGAATTATTATTTGAAAATTAGAATTTAAAGATTTATTGGATCAGTGAAACAAAAAGCAGCTTTTTAAATTCTTTAAAAAAAACATAAATTTTTTTTTGAATAATTTAACATTTTCAATTAAACTGTTATCGATTCTGCTATGTGCAACAACATAAATGATACAATTTTTATAAACTTCCCTATATTCAGACAATGTTTAGCCTGTACAATTTCAAATTTACCGCCATATATAGCACCCGCTGTGTCTGCCGTCTGCATATACACTCAGTAATTTTCAGTTTTGCACCTGGAACAAGAATGCTCCTTGCACTTACGTCGCGTCGCCTCTTCGAAGTTCGCAAATAAAATCAAGACTCGTAGTTAAAATCAACCTTATTTCAGTAATTAGTTTGAATCCCCCACTTAGTGCGCGAATAACTATTATTTTAATTTAAAATATAGTTTTGTGTATACAGTTCTTACTTTCTTCCTTCCTAACCTTAAATCACCACGTGGCTTCCAAATTGCTATGAGATTCTATCATCAGGGACTAAAATTCTACTCCAATGTTCTTGCCAGAATTGGCTCTCTTGATTTGACTTTTAAAGTTCATCGTAATCTTTACAATGAGCCTTAAAAGACAAAAAAGGTACCAATTTTTCGCCTGGAGCAACATTTCTTAACCGCTTTTGGCCGGATTACCTAACCGGATCCCGGCCGGTATTGAAGCCGGGATCCGACCAGTTTACCGTGACATTTTTAACCAGATCCCGGCCGGATTCCGCGACCAGCGCCCGGCTTAAAGTGCGGCTATCCGGCTGGGACCAGGTCGGATCCCTAATTGGATTCCTACACGAGAGGGGGCTTTAAATAATCTTTCTATTAGGTTAGTTTTAGTTGGTCGAAGACAAAAGTTCACTTCAAAAACCTTCAAATCTACTTAGTCTTCACGTTTACACGACCGCTTTCGAAAAACATAAAAAAACGTATTTTTTAATTATGAAAATTTATTGAATGTTCAGTGTGGGGTGGTTCAGGACCATCCTCATTTATAAAATCCTGGAAATGCTGCCAATATTCGCATATCTCACAGTTTTTAATATGCACATAATAGGTTGCAATAAAGTGCATGAAGGGGGACCCAAATCTTTAATTGGGATTTGAACCACAAAAAATACGCTAAAAGTATATAAGAGACAGTTCAAAGGTCAGGGTTCGAACCGCGGAATTCTAAGATAAAGACCGAGCACCTAACTGCCCGAGTTACCGAGGCTAACATCTATTATTATAGAACTCTCATTTATAGATACTATTCCTATTTAATTTTTAGCTGCATAAAACAATATGGCCGTTGCTCATTTAGAGGGATCTAGATAGAGGATTTTTTTCACACAAATTGCGTGTAAACTTTTAATTTATTAATAATTATAAATAATTATTTACAAGAAAGTGATGAAAATAATATTTTCTATAAGTTTAGCGCGTTCACTTTAATGTCCATAGTTTCATTTGTACAGTTTTAACGTGTAGACTTCAATGTGCACAGTTGAAAGTGTACACTGAAAAAAAATTTGCATTGAATCAAGTAGCCTAGTTTACTTGAATGATTTTACTTGAAAGAAGCAAGTATTTTATTTTTACAAGGGACCGATTTTCTTGAATCAAGAAAATAATAGAATCAGGACAACTATTTGAATTAAGAATATATTTACTCTAAGCAAAAAACTATTGAGTTAATTTGTTCCATTATACTTATTTGCGTCAAGTTTAATAAAATATTGAATTAGGAATATTATATTCTCATAATAAGTAACTAAAACTCTAACGAAATGTTTCTTGATCCAAGTAAATTCATATACTTATTATGACTACTATTTTAATTGAAACAAAATGTTCATGTTCTTGATACTAGAAAATGAATGTATTCAGCGAAGAAATAATTTCTCTTAGAATAATGCTTGAATATTTTCCTTTAAATAATTATTAATTTGAAACGAATGTCAGATTTACTTCGAAGATACCTATGTTATAAAGATAGAATCACATCAGTTTTTTTAAGATAAGAACTGTGGACTTGATACGATAGACATCGCACACATACTATGAAAATTAATATATTGTACTAAATTAATTCACTTCTTACTGCATAAGTATCTTATTAAATATAATAATCGACAAGTTGACATGTTATGAAGTTGGTTCTCTTCCCCGCTAACAATTATTTTAAATTTCAATAATATTTAAAAAATTCAAAACATTGGTGCACATAATCAATTTTATTTATGCAAATGTAGATAGGAATTTGCAACTTTGATAAACTACTAACTTAATGCTAACACGCAAACCAAATCACTCATAAAAATATTAAAAAATTATAAGTTTATTGAATCGGTAAGTTTTTGGTGGTAAGAAATTAAAATTTTTAAGTAGATATGAAAAAAGTGTTTTTAATTTTGAAATAATTATGCAAGACTCAAAAGTCATTTTATTCCTAAAATTATTAAAAAGTTATAAATTTACTGCGTCTATCATTTTTTTTCGCTTATTACTTGTATCTATTAATCTACTGAAAATTAAACCATTTAGAATTTTTTTTAACCGGGAAACGTTTTCGTGAAACCGAAAATGACTGGGAATTTTATTTCTCGATTAAAACGGCTACCCTGACATTATTTTTGTGTAGTGTTCAAGGTAAGAAAAACATCCGAACTTAAAAAGAATGATAAATATTCCTGCTAAATACAGGAATTCTGTATTCAATAAGGAGATATTACTTTTTTGAAATCGGCTAGATAAAAATTGATTTTTAAAAAGATAAAAATTTTATTTTGTGAACCTTATTTAATTTAAATTAGAGTTGTAAGACATAGTTGTATTTTGTTAACACACAATTTTCGTGTTCGATAATAGCAGTTTGAAAATCACAAGAATGGCAAAATTCATGAAAGTTATTAGTAAGAAAAAAATATTTTTGAAAATATAAAATGATATGTGTTATTCTAATTTAATCTAAATAAGTTTCAGGCAATAGATTTTTTAACTTTAGAAAAAAATGTTAATCTAGCCGAATTTAAAGTATTAATTTTTCCTTAACGAAAAACAAATTCCTTTATTAGATAGGAATTTTTGAAATAATTTTTAATTTTATATTCTTACTTGCTATCTGAAATAGTTAATATCTTGTTTTATATTTTTATGTTATTAATTGGCAATGCAATGCTTCCCGCGTACTGTAGCGTGCATATAATGTTGCTATTTTACATAATTGAGCATAGATTTAGGTTTTTTTAAATAAAATTTACAGAATTAAGTTTTTTAGTCAATGAATTCGATGATCATAGAAAATTTCAGTTTAACATGTCATTAACTATAGAAAATTTAATGCGCATATTATTAGTATGTATATTTATTAAAAATTAATAAAAATTAAGTTTTTCAGTCAAAGAGTTCATTAATCATAAAAAATGCCTTGGACTACAAATGTTTAACATTTTGGCAAACACCCATATACTTACATAATTCTTTTTTATTATGTAAATAATAAAAAATGAATATATGACAGCATTAAACAAAATTATAAGCTTTGAAAAATGCTTTAAAATACAATGATTACATTTTCTTGATAATTTAAAAAAATTTAATGAGTTTTTAAAGCAAAATATTTAAGAAAAAAGAATTATTTAATAACATTTTAAAAAGGGTATTAAGAATGCATTTCATTTTATAAAGGAACAATTATAAAATTGACAATTGAAAGTTTTTAAGAATTCAATGAGGAAGCAAACGAATATTTTTTAGCCGACCACCGTGAGATCGCTTTTAACCTGCAAGTTCTTGCACAGAATTCTTCTTCTTTACAGAATTCTTGTTTCTTCTGATTTTGAAGTATTTTATATTTAAAATTAAAACAAAGTATCGAGCACTTTTTTAAATAGGTAACATTTAAACTAGCGATCAATTTTTTTTACACATTTTCAATTATTTTATTAATGAAAAACTGTGCGTTTTACAAAGGTTTTTAAAAATCAGAAAATATTTATTTGTCACTAAAGTTATTAAAGCGTTTTTCAACTTAAAAATTCTTTATTTTTTATATGCTTTAGATAGTTTTTAAGCGGATTAAATTTTAAAAAAGTATTGAGTCCTTTGTAAAATAAGTGAAGTTCAATTATTTTTTGCATATTCTAAATTGTTTTTTCAGAAAAGCAATTCCATATTCAAGTCTTTGTTATAAAAAGTATGATAAAAGAATTAGATAAATTGAAAAATGTGCGGTTTATAAAAATTTTCGTATAGCAGAAGATTATGTTTTCTCATTTATGTTATTAAAGCATTTTTGTACTTGCAACTTTTCTTTATTATTTATTACCTTTGGGTCATTTTTAAGCGCTCTAAATATTTAAAAACAAAAAGTATTAAATGCCTCGTAAAACAAATGAAACTCACTTCGCTTTTTCACATATTTTAAATTATTGTTTAAGAAAAGTTATTTTGCATTATAAAATGAGTAAAAGAGTATTATATACATAAAAAGAGTTGGATAAATTGAAATATGCGCATTTTATGGAGAATTTTTGTTTATTGTTCATTACTTTTAGACATTTCATAACATTTTAAAATATAATAAGAAAAAAAGCATCGAGCCTTTTTTGAAATGAGGAAAATTAAATTCTAAAATTTTTCTAAATAAAAAATGGTATATTAAGGTTGATTTCAACAGATTTTAGTTTGAAGTTGGTTAAAACGCACCATGTGACTTGGTGCGACCCTGCCTTGAAATTCTTACCCAAGATTTTGTCACCGAAATCCAAGTGCTTCGATAGCGAAGTCGGTAGAGCGCGCAATTAGGACACACGAGTTTAAGTAGTTTAGGTGTAGGGTTCAATCCTCGGCGAGTGCGATTTTTCAAAGCGTCTAGGCGCAAGTGTGCGCACGAATTACGTATTTTAATAATTAAAAAAATGAAGATTATATAACAATAATTTCGAAAACCATTTTTTTTCGTTGAGAAATAGTGTTCAGTTGAGGCACTAGTCTATTGCTCCGATACTACATATTCTTAGATTAAGAAAATATATTCTTGAAGCGTATCAGAAATGATTTTTTGGAAGTAAATTATGTTCTGCATTTGAAGACATCTCTAAATGAAGTAACACAATAAAGTTTTAGAATAATAAAATGCGATATTCTATGTAAGAATACATTTTCTCAGATTAAGAAAATGTACGCTTGTTCCAAGCATACGGTAGCAAGTACTTATTTACACGGTACACACTCATATTCTATCTTCCGCATTCGTACCTGCGATTGACTTGAATCAAGTAATATTTACTTGATTCAAGAAAAATTTTTTTTAGTGTACAGTTTAATTTGCACAGTTTCAATGTGTAGAATTTTCAAATAACGAAATTTAAAATTCGAAAGAATTATCGTGCAGAGTTGTAATGTGTAGAGTTGATCACCTTAATATAATGTCTACACGCAATCCCGTGCAGAAATTGCTAAATGTTTGCCTTATTTCTGATTGGGGCCAGATCGGGCACATAGTTTTGTGGTTGTAAATTTGGCCCGCTCTAGACCCAGGCTTAATAGCCAAGCTTGCGAGTAGATGGCGCTCATTAATTTCGGGGACTCAAGTGGGTTGACTCCAAATCGTCCAAGTTTCAATGTAAAGTGTCAAGCGTAAAAAATATTTCAATTATTATTTGTAAAAGTGACAAAATAAGTGTGAAAAAATACCAAAAGTGAGCACGAGACGAGTGCGTAGGTATAGTATACGTCAAAATATTCCTGAATTACGTGTTGAAGACTATAATAAGTAAATTTATTAAGAATGTTAAGATGAAACCTAACCTCGAAATGAAGTTATTTATTTACAAGAAAAGTAGTAAAAGTAATATTTCATTTATTAAATGCGAAAACGAATTAGATCAACAATGACGTCTTAAACATATTTATTTTCACGTATTTTTAGGTGATTTGATACAATCGGAATGTAAATACAACCTTCTTATTTATATTTGCTTTTGTAAAAAATAACTTAAAGAGCCAGTGCGATATTATAATTCACTTATTTCAAAATAACTTTCCACAATTAAGTTCAATATAAAAATTGAAAGCAACTTCAATTTAGAAATTAAAACCAAAAATATATTGCAAAATACGTAAATGGTTTATCATACACAAATGCTGACTGTTATATTGCGTCGTTTGACTTTTTTTGTTTGCTCGAAAAAAAGTGTCTGACATACTCCAATTTTTTCATATCGCGATCTGTTAGATAACCTGATATTTATATTCTCAAATTTTAGTTAAGGAGGTGATATATTCGATTTTAATATTATTTTATTTAAGAATCCCTTTTAATTAAGAAAAAGAAAAAGAAATTATTATGGCCCGATCGGGGCCAGGCATGGTTATCTCTGGACGCAGCGCTTGGGCCCCGATCGGGCATCGCGTTTCATTTCGAGTCTGGCCCTATTTAGATAGCCTGATTTGGGCCAAACTCTGCCTGATTTGGCCCCGATCAGATCCATATTGGAATTTCTGCACGGGATGTGTAGAGCTGAACAACGTGTAGATCCGATGAGTGTAGTATCGATACCCAGCCATTAATTATTACTTTATTAATTAAGTGAAAAGTTGAGAAACAGTGTCCAATTTCAGAGAAAAAAACAATTGTCTAACATTACTACAGAAAAAAAAATTACCAAGAATAATCAGTTTAAACAATTATGCATGTTAAATTTCAACAATCATTACCAAACGCTAAGTGAAAAGTAGACAAAAAGTTGCATATTTTAGATAAAACCAAAACTTTGAAAAATTATTCAAATATAATGTTATTTAAAATATTAACATATTATTTTAAAAATGTATGGTTTTAACTTTAATTGATTATTTACCACATTTTAATTAAAAAACGGACAATAAGTGGCGAATGATTCTAACTTTATTATGATAGAACATTTTTTAAAACAATAATAAATTTTTTGAACAATTAATTAAAACATCTGATCATCTGCATGAAGTAGCATTAAATAATGTTTAATTTATAATATATAAAAAAATGTAATGAATTTCAATTCTTAAAAATTTTACCAAATAATGTAATTAATAAGTGGAAACTAATTTTTTTGTAAAAACATATATTTGACGTTTTACTTAGGATCTTTAATTGTCTTAATCAGCCAATAAGTTCTTTATTTTAAATATCTTTGAGTACTTGGAATGAAGAGGAATCCTTTAACCTTTATGATATATTTTATTAGTTTCAGTAAAAATAATTAAATTGTTCAGATATATTAAAAATAAAAAACTTCTAACCGCCTTCTGAATTTATTATATAAAAAGAATGGTATAAAATATCATGAAAGTTTTATGACTTTCTCATTTTCTATTATCTTTCAACATTAAATTATTCTAAACTCGAAACGTTTAAATTAAACAATCTTAAAGCATATATCGAAACTTTGAAAATAATCTTATTTCATTTCCAAATCTTTAAAAAAGTTATCGTTTGAAATTAATTATATTTTACAGTTTAAAAAATCTCTGAATTCCTTTAATTCTCTTAAATCCTTCATTTCTCTGAATTTCCTGAAATCCTCGAATATTCTGAAGCCTCTGTATTCCTGGAATATTATGAATTCCTGAAGTTCCCCGAAATTCTGTGATTTCCATAAAATCCTTGAATTTTCGGAATTACTGAAAATCTCTGCATTCATTGAATTCCCTAAAATCCTTCATTCCTTGAATAGTCTGAATTCCTGAAATTACTTAAATTCAATTCAAGCATTTTTTACTTAACATACAAATTTTTCTCTGAAATAAAGTATCAAGTATTATATTTTTCTTGATAACTCATCCTTTTGATATTAAAAATACAACCACTTCGTTGAATGTTGAACTGCTTTGTTAATTTATAACCGCCCAAACTATTGTTCCGTATATCAGTATATAAGTTATAATTATAAATAACTATAACGAGAAAATTCATTAATTAAAAAAAGTGTTAATAATTTGAAGAGAAATTTAAAAATGGAGAGTCGGATTAGCGACGGCCAACTACTGTAAATAACTCTGCCCGCCCAGTACATGACGAATACAAAAGGAACCTTATATTACCGTCGCACCACTCTTAAAAGGACCACTAAAAGAACCATGAAAATGACCCAAATCTCTCAGACTATCTCAGAGACTAAATCGTTTCAAATCGACTCTGCTTATAGTCTCAAATGGACCAGGCTATTTCGCTAGAGATTTCTATCGGTAGGATAGAAGACTAAAAATAGACATAATCTAATATTTATTACGAAAAATGATTATTAAAATGTGATTGATTCGGTTAATGTAATTCTCGAATGTGATTTTACTATTTAAAAACGATGCCGCTAATTTAAAAATGAATTGATAATAATTCACTATATTTGCTACGGCACAGAATATAACGAAAAATTAGATTTTTTTATCAATGTGATTGATTAGTTATGATATTGCTGCAAATAATAAAGTAAGTTTATCGATGTTAGTCATGAACAAAAATACAATTATTGACAATAAATTAATTTTTCCACCTACAAATTTAAAAACCTTTTTAAAAAACAATGACATTTATTCGTCTAAGTACAACATATTACTAAATATTACTAACTATCAATTATTTGTTTCTTATGTGAATTAATTTTGAAACTATATTTCCAGGTGAATTTAATTTTTATAATACTTCCACAATGTGTGGAAAACTATATGTGTTTTAAGCTATTCTCTCTATCGCTATCACTGTTTTCTCAGATTTTTTCTAAAAAATTATTATTGAAAGTTTATGAATATCTATGAATAATAGATTTAGTATTAATTTTATAGTTAAAAGAAACAACATAATTTTAGTTCTTTATATTATTATTATTCCATAACAGTTAATGTTAAACCGTGTAGAGGCAGAAGTGGCGCCATCTGTCGGACATTTTCGGAACTACTACTTGGAAGTTTATAATTACGGATGCATTCCATGCAAAAGCTTGGGAGTCGGATAGGGCTGGTACTAACAATAAAATAAGCGTGAGAATATGGAAGACAATAAACGGATACACCAATTTTCTAGTTAAATAAAAGAGTAATTTCCGAATTAAGTCTATTCAAATTCCATTCAAATTCAGTCTATTTTAATCCTATATTATTTTTATAGGAACATTTCCTTTTCCTTTGAAAGCATAAGCTACTTATTTAGAAATCAACCATTTGCATTAATACGTTTATGCTCCATGAAACTAATCAACAACTACCACCTATTTTGAAATTCACATTTATTCACATTTCAACATACATATAACGTCGCGATGTGAGCGGTAACGAAAGAAGCGAAAGAAACGTTACCGGTAATGACAGTGATTTTCCTGCTGAAATTACGGAGAATATTACCACGACCCAACTCTAGCCCAAACGACTGGCAACTAAACGCCTGGAGTCTAAATATCACGCGCCTAAACCCCTCGCGTCTTAATGTTCAGTGCCTAAACGCAAGCGTCAAAACGACCTGCTGGCCAATTGTCCTGTCGCCTAAACGCCCAGTGTCTACATTTCTAGCGCCTAAGCGGCAGCGTTTGAATTACCTGTCGGCTCAATGTCTGAAAATCTAAGAGTTCCGCGCCTAAACCTCTAGCGCCTAAAGGGAAGCGTCCAAATGAGTGACGGCTAAATATCCTGGCGCTTAAGCGTCCCGCGCCTAACCCCCCAGCGCCTAAAAGACCTGGTGGCTAAATGTCCAAAACGCCCTGGCGACTAAGCGGCCTAATGCCCGAGCGTCCCGCACTTAAAAATATCACGCACCTAAACGGCAACATCGAAACGACCTGGCGGCTAAATGTCCGGGCTCCTAAACGTCCCGCGCCTAAACACCAGTGTCTCAATGACCTGCCAGCTAATTATCCTGGCGCCTAAACGGCCCGCGCCTAAATCTACCGCACCCAAATATCGAGCGCCTAAACGGCAGCATCGAAACGATCTGCCGGCTATTTGTCCTGGCACCTGAACGTTTCGCGTCTAAATTTCCAGCGCTTAAGCAGTAGCATTTACAGTACCTGCCTGCTAAATCACCTGGCGCCTAAACGTCCCGTCTCTGAATACCAAGCGCCTAAATGGCAACATCCATGGTCCGAGCGACCTAGTGGCTGAATGTCCTAACATCTAAGAGTCCCGCGCCTAAACCTCCAGCGTCCAAACGACTGAAACCAAATGTCCTTGCGTTTCAGCACCCCACGCCTAAACCTCCAGCGTCTAAACGGAATTGTCCAAACGACCTGGTGGTTAAATACCCTAAAGCCTAAGCATCTCGCGCC
The DNA here is from genome assembly GCF_010883055.1 of Belonocnema kinseyi. Taxonomy (NCBI): domain Eukaryota; kingdom Metazoa; phylum Arthropoda; class Insecta; order Hymenoptera; family Cynipidae; genus Belonocnema; species Belonocnema kinseyi. The sequence continues at coordinate 93,364,556 of NC_046661.1, forward strand.
TGAATATCCAGCACCTGAAAGACAGGATTAACACGACCTGGCGATTCAATATCCTCTTGACTAAACATCCCACGCCTTAACCTCCCGCGTCTAAATGTCCAGCGTCTAAACGGCATCGTCTAAACAGTCGCGGCCTAAGAGTGGAACCTAAAAATTCTACTTTTATTTTAAAAGATAGCATGGATTACAGAAGTAATTAACCTGCTGATCAGGATTAAATCCTAACCCTGGTACACAACAAAGTCAGATACTTTGTGGACACACCTCGTAAGTAACTATTAGCAGTCCTCTACTTATATGATAAATAAAATTTGATTAAAATATTGCAAATCGAGGAGAGAGGTTTGTATCTGACTGGCTCAATTGAAGCGAATGAATTTTGCATATATAGGGAAACTTAACCACGAGGTTCACTTGAGGAAACTCGAATAGAGCTACTGAAGAGGGCTTGTGGCATGGCAGGTGTCCAAGAGGTACCGCTGAAATGGAAATCTGTTTTCAAACAAGTGGAAACTTGATTATTGACGATATATAAAGAAGGAGTGGCAACTGCTAAAAACTGCGCTTTTATTTCTCTTCTAGAGATGCAACTTCGCATCAGAATTTAAATTAATTAACCGCTTGTCTCAGTTCTTATTTTGAAATTCATTATTTTAAATACATGAGATCACAACAAAAATATCTGCGATGCAAAAAATTTCGCCAAGCAAAAATTCAGCAGTGAAATAAATATATTTTTTAAATTATTAAATTGAAACAACTACAGAAACTTTAAGTAAATATTTCCTTTTAATATATTCTTAAAATTTCTGTAATTTGTTTAATTGAATAATTAAAAAAGTAGATATATTTTATAATTATATAGTTTTATTACATAGTTCAGTTTTTCAGGATTATATACAAAACAAAAGACCTTCATTTGAAACCGACTTATGCAAAGATAACAGGGAAACTAGTAAAATAAATTATTAAAAAAAAATAATCCCCAACCTTATTGATTGCTCCAATTTTTTAAAAATATGCTCATCTAATTTTATGCAACATCCTCATTGACAGCGATTCACTACCTAAAACAAAATATTTTGTTCTTTTTTGGTTTATTCAAATATTTTCTTCGTTTAATGAAACTTATGACCTATAAACTGAAGTAAAAAACTGATACCAGTATAAAATACACTCAAGTTACTTTTGGGGTTACAAAAGATGTGTTGTAGATATTGAACTTGGACACAATGCTCTTTATCTATATCCGTTTGAAACTCTCGAATCTTCATTGCCCATCATATTCTCTACAAACCCTTCAGAATATTCTAGATCGAGGAAAGTTGTCGAACTAACTGTATACGAAAACTCGGGAGAGGAGAGAGTAAAAGGTAAAATCTCAAATGCTGGATAAGAATTTCACACTCGAAGCATGTCATGTGCATTCTTCAAATTTCCTTTCGTATTCCAGCTCAGCTCTCCTCTCTTCAATGGGGCTAATGCTTTCCGGAATAAAAAAATAGGTACTTCCAAGATAAGGACAAAAAGGATACATAAGTATCAACAAATTCAATAGTCGGTGAAGAACTTTAAAAAAGAAAGTTAACTCTTCAAGGTACCTTTTTCAAATTACATTTTTGTGGGTTGAGTTTAAGGCCTTTTTGATAATTATTGTAGGCAATAGAGCCAATTTCTCTAACTAAAACGTCACATTAAAAAAAACACACATTTTCATTTAAGACAAAAGAGATGAATGTTAAAGATCAAAATTAATTTTATAACTACTCAAATGAATTTTCAACCAAAAAAAATTAATTTTTGACAAAACAGTTAAATTTGCGAATACATAGTTAATCTGGTTCCCTATTTTTTTTTAAAAAAGTCTGTTGAAAATAAGAGTTGAACTTTCTATCAACAAAGATGACTTTTTCAAAATAGTGGAATTTTCAACAAAAGACTGAAATTTTTCACAAAATAGTAGAATTTTGAACCAGAATAGATGAATTCTGAATCAAAAATATTGTAGTAAACTTTGCAAATAAAAATAATTGAGTTTTAACCAAAAGAGATAAATTTTTATTCACAAATATAAAAGTAGGCTGAAAGTATAAAATCGTATAGAAAAGTATATTTCAACAAATTAAAGATGAGTTATCAACCGAAAAATATTACTCTTTTATCACAAAATATAAATTTCTAATCCAAAAGGACTAATTATCATCAACAAATTTTAAATATAGACCAACACATATATATGCTTTAATAAAAATAGTTGAATACACAACCAAATAAACCAATTTTTTAACTAAATAGTAGAATGTTAAAAAGTACAAATTTTGAACAAGAAATATAATGGTAAGCCTTTTAAATAAAAATATTAATTTAATTTCCAGCGACCAAATTTGGACCACAGCGAGCAAAAAAAGCTCCTATTGTAATATAAAAACATTTTTTTAAAATTATTTTCTGACAAAAATAAAATAGAGGAAAGAAAAAAAGAAGGGAGAGGATGTGATTGGTTGCCTTCTCATTTTTCTTTCCTCTATATTATTTTCGTCCAAAAATTATTTTTTGACATTTTTTCAGATTACAATAGGAGTTTATTTTGTTTGCTTTTTCGTTGTGGTCCAAATTAAATCCTTGGATCCTTTTGCTTTTAAACAGGAATTTGCATCAGTTTAATTATTGGACGTTAAATAGAATTTTTAATTTGGATCAGAAATAGTTCAGTTCCAACCAAAAAAGAAGACTTTTCAATAAAAATATTAATTTTCTTCCCAAAAACAGGAATGTTTGACAAAAAAGTTTAATTTTTTACTAAAAAACGTGACTTTTTAGGAAAATATTTCATTTTTATGAAAATAACTATCGCAGGAAAGTACGTATATTTTTCAATATTTAAAAGAAAGTAATGAAAAATCCATGACAACAAATTTTTAAATATTGAGATTTCTAATCTTTTTTTTTTTAACGAAGACTAGATGTTCATTCATACTCTTTAAAATACGTTACCTTGAAAACTGTAGAAACCTTAGAAATCCAATAAAATATTTAGGAAGCTTTGAAAGTTCAATGAGTATAATTTAAATTTAATTTATAGCAAAAAAAATGTTTTCCAAGAAGATTAAGTGACGGGAAATGAGAAGAGGAGCCGTATGGAACGATAAGGAAAATAAGGGGAGGGGGTAGGGAAAGTAAGTAGAAATGAGGGGTTATTAAGTAGAGAAATGGATGGGAAATAAGAGTAAATAAAGGGAAGGAGTAGGGGAAGTGAAAAGAAATCATGGGAGGGGAAGTAGGTGAATTGAGGGGAAATCAGGGAATGGAAAGCAATGGCAGTTTAAGCAAGTGTTTCGAGGGGAAGTAAGGAAAGATTGGGGGTAGGGGTAAGGGGTTAAAAAATAGGGAAATAGGCGAAAGAAATATAGAGAAAGTAAGGGAAATAAGGGACGTAAAATTAGGGAAAATTAGGGTAAATGAGGGGAGGAAAATTAGGTGGCCTAAAGCGGAACGAGAGTAGAGGAAGTTGGGAAAGTGTGGAAATAAGATGAGTCGAAGTACAGGGACAGAAACTAGGGGAGTGAGAAGAAGTGCGTTTAGTTTCACAAGGGGAATTTAGGGAAAATCAGGGCAAACAAAAAATTTTGAGTAGGGGGGGGGTAGTAAAATTGAGGGGGATTAGATGGGAGGACATAGGGAACGTAAGTGGCAATGAGGGGAGTATAAGTAGAGAAATTTGTTGGAGAATAAGGGTAAATGAAGGGAGGAATAGTGAAAAGAAATGAGGGGAAGAAAATTAGGAGAATGAAGGTAAAATTAGGGATGAGAAAGCAATAGAACTTGAAAAATGTAAGGAGATATGAAGTGAAAGAAAATTAGGGTTGGTGAAGTAGAAGCAATAAGGGGAAAGGAAGGGAGAGAAAGTAGCTAAAGTAAAAGGATGAGAAGTAGGGAAATAAGAAAAAATTATAAGAGAAATGAGGGGAAATAATGGGAGGTAAATTAGGGGACATTATGGACAATTAAGGTAAGGAACGTTGTAGATGTATGGAAATAAGAAAAGGTGAAGTATAGAGAGGAGAACGCGGAGAGTAAGATAAATTCAGCGTATGGTTATTAGAGAAATGTAGAGAAAATTAGAATAAATGAAGGGAAGAAAAGTAGCGGAAGTATGAAAAATGAGATGAATTAGGGGAAAGGAAGTAGGGGAAGTAATTGGAGATGAGGACAGAATAAGTAGATTAATTGATTGGAAATGAGAGTAAATAAAGGGAGGGAAAGTAGGGTAAGTGAAAAGAAATGAGAGAAGAAAAAATCAAATAATTTAGGGGAATGAGTAGATGGGAAGCAATGAAACTTTAAGAAATTGAGCAGAGAGGAATTGAATGGAGGGAAAGTAGAGAAAGTACGTAGATGAGAAATAGGTAAGTGACAGAAGATAAGGATAGAGGAAGTAGGGGAAATAAGAGAAGAAAAAATAGGTTAAATGATGAGAAATAAGGAAAGAGGACGCTGAAGAATTCGAGAAATAAGGAGAGGCGAAGTAAAGGTATGGGAACTAGGGGAGTGAGGGAAAGTGAATGTAGGGTTATTCGAGGAATTTAGGAGAAATTAGGGTAAATTGAGGGAAGTAAAGTATAGGAAGTAGGAGAATTGAGGGTAAATGAAGGGAGATAAAGTAGGAGTGGTAGAGAGAAATGAGGGCAGGAAAGTAGGAGAATTAGGAAGCAATAAGGAGAAGGGAAGTAATAAAATTAAAAGGAGAAAAAAACAAGGAAAAACAAGGGGATTAGAAGTAGAAAATTTAGAGGAATGGAAGAGAGAAAAGTTGGCGAAATTAGGGAATGAAAAATAGGACACTTGGTGAAAAATGAGGGAGGGGAAGTTGGAGAAGTGAAGCAATAATAGTTGAAGAAGTATAGAGAGGGTAAGTAGGAGGTTATTTCAAATTGAGAGGAGGGTTAGTAAGAAAGTTTAGGGGAAATTAGAGCAAATGAAGGAAGGAAATCTAGGAAAGGTAGAGGTAGATGAAGAAAGGGAAATTGGAGAAGAGAAAGTAGTGGATTTTCAAATATCGTATATTAAAAAGAGAAAAGACGAAAGGGGATAAGGCGGGAAGGTTTTAGAGAACAGGGGAAAAAAGGGGAATTCAAAAAAAGAAAAAACGCAAGAAAACAGAGAAAATACTTTGCAGCATGATATACTTATTGTGTTTCAAGGGAAAATGCCTTTCATTAGGTAAAATATTACCGGTTGAAAAAAGATGAACAAAGAACGTTTGTAGACCAATGGTTTGCTATAGTTCATGTAAACAAAAGGAAACTACAAACTAATGAGAGAAGTGTAGCATAAGCATTGTACTCATTGTGGCTACTTATTGTTCTGTGAGCGAGATTCAAAGTAGAACGCCGCATTTCCATTAGAAAAGCATTCTTCAGTATTCATCCTAGTTGTCCAATTATCACGCTTTTTAATTTTTGTGTCTTAAATGTTTCCATTAAAATCGTTATTGAAAACGTTAAAAGTTGAAAATTAGTTTCTTTGATGTTTCCACTTTAATGTTGGAAGTTGTCTATAAACATCGTTAACAATTTGGTACTATTTTTACCCCCACCCCCATGCAAAAAAGCAACGAGGCTCGAGATTCTCTTACAATAAGGGAAATAGATTGATATTCAACAAAAAAAGTAAATAATATCTTTAAAATAAAATTAATGTAAATAACTGTATAAAATTTAATTTTAAATTCCTAATATTTCAAGAAAATGAATTTCAATGGCATTCATTCCAATTGGGAACTTCATGAAAATTTAAGCAAAACTCTTCATTTTTTAATTAATTTTATGATTTTTTTAAACAAATTTAATAAACAAATGCATTATTGGGGCATCTGTCGAGAGAAAAATTCTTGTTTCATTTCAGACTCTTTAATTAGGAATTTAATTATGACTTTAGCGAAATTCATAATTGATTGATAAATTTCATATTTTTTTAATAACAAATTTGATAAACAAATGCATTATTCGAGGATCTGTCGATGGAAATTTTTTTTCTCAATACCTTAATTAAAACTGTTGACATAGAAAAAAATGAATTTTTCTGTAGACAAATGCCTGAATAATGCAGTTGTTCATTTAATTTGTTTAAAGAAATAATAAAATTTATCAACTTATTATGAATCTTGCTAAAATTCCCATAAAGTTCCCGTCTGCAAAAGACTGGCATTGAAAAAACCGAATTTTTCTGCCGACAAATGCCCGAATAATGCATTTGTTTATTAAATTTGTTTAAAAGATCATAAGATTAATAAACAAATTACGAATTTTGCTTAAAATATCATGAAGTTACGAATTTACAAAAATGTACATCGAAAAAAAACGAATTTTTCTGTCGAAAAATGCCTGATTACTGCATTTGTTCATAAAATTTGTTTATAACATAAAGAATTATAATCTTAAGAGGATTTTTTTTTATATCATATAATGTTAATTACAATTTTATGCAATATAACTAGAAAAAACGTATGATTATGGAAAATCATAGAAAACATTTTTTCAACAAATAATTTGTTCATAAAAAATATTGTTGTTTGATATATAATATTGGATATTCAACATTAATGATCTTCTTTGTGAAATGCATATATTCTTGGGTTGAAAATTCAACTCTTCTGTAGAAATTACTCTTTTGATTTTAATAGTTAACTACTTGGTACAAAATAAAACTATTTCATAAAAAATTAATTTTTTCAAACTGAAAAATAAACTCTTTTAAATCAAAAAAATAACTACTCTATTTTTACTTAAAATGTATCTTTTTTTATTCAAAATTTTTCGAAAATATAGTTGAATTTTTTTTATAAATAAAAATAATAAACACTAACAATTAATAAAATAAAATTTAGACAAACATCACATTCATGGTTCAAACTATTTAGTTAAAAATGTATGTAGTTTATTGAAAATTTGTTTCTTTTGGTTAAAAAATGATTTTTTCAACTGACAACGTAAATATTTTGTGGAAAACAAAGAAACAGTACCGTAAAAATGTTGATACAAAAAACTATACACTAATAATTAATAGAATAAAATTAAGACTAATATCACATCAATTGTTGAAAAGATTTAGTTCAAGATTTATTTAGTTTGTTAAAAATTTAACCCATTTCTTAATAATAAACTTTTTTCTTAAAAATTCAGATTCTAAGATTCAATATTCAACTGTACTGCACCAAATTGGTCTTTTGGCTTGAACATACAACAATTTGGTAGAAAATTCAAGTTAATAATTGCTGCAAAATGAAACTGCTGTTTTAAATTCGTTTTGTTTTTTAACTTAAAATAAACATTTTTCAATACAAATTAAACCACTTCATTTTTGAATAAAACTTATTTTCTTTAGTTTAAAAACTTAACCATTCAGTTAACGAATTTTCGTAACAAAATATTTTTTCTATGTTGAAAATTACTTTTTTTTAATGAAACTGAAATATTTTGTAGATAATTCAACTGATTGGTCAAAAATAATCTTTTTGTTTGAAAATATATATTTTCAGGTTCATAATTCAAATTTTCTTATACAAAATTAATCTTTTAGGATTTAGAATTCAAACATTAAGTTGAAATGTTTTAAATACAAAAAATATATAAACTAACAGTTAATAAAGTATAATTTAGACTAACATCGCATCCACTGTCCAAACTATTCAAATACAAATTTATGTATTTTTTTGAAAATTCAAAATTTTTATTGTTAAAAATTAGTTTCTTTACATGAAAATGTAAATATTTAGTTGATAATTCAACTGATTTAATAAAAATAAACGTTGTTCTTGAAAATTTATATTTTCGTGTTGAAAACTAAACTGATTTGCAGAAATTTCGTCTTTTGGCTTGAAAATTTAACTCTTTCGTACAAAATTAAACTGTTTCCAAAAATTTTCTTTTTTTAAATTAAAAATTAAGCCTCTTATATAACAAAATCAATCATTTGGTTAAAAAATTTATGAAAGGAAAAGATATAAACTAACAATTATTATAATAAAATCTGGATCAAGAACGCATCCATTGTTATAATTATTTAGTTGAAAAATATTCCAATTTGTTGAAAATTCGTCTTATATGGTATAAAATTAATTTGTTTAGTTGAAAACTCAACTATTTGTTTGAAAATTTATGTATTTTTTTCAAATTCGTATTTTCTGGTAAAAAGTTAGTTTTCTTGTTTGAAAATTAAATTATTCGCTTAACTAGGAATGTATTTTTTGAAAATTTCATATTTTTAGTTGAAAATTAATTTTTCTATTTGAAAATTCATCGTTCCGGTTGAAATTTTAACTATTTGGTTAAAAATCAAACTTGTTAATTTAAAAAAATCTCTTTTGGTTGAAGATTTAAATATTTGGTTGGAAATTGCACTATTTTGTTAGTGTCAAATAATTTCTTTTTTGTTAAATAATTTTCGAGAAAAGGTAAAAAATGTCTGGCATTAGCAGAAACATTGTGAGAAAATATTGCCTTCACTACCACAAAAAATAATTTATTTTTTTAATAGCTAAAAAAATTATTTCAGTAATTATAAAAATTATATTTTTTTATCTAAACGTTTCAAAGTTCAGTGACGTTGAAAATTTTTTAAGAACCTGTTTTGAAATTATTTCCAACATGCTTTCCATATTCATTCTTATTAAAGATTGATGAGCGCTTCGCGTTAGTTTCTAAAGTGTCATCCTCGTAAAAATGTAAGGATAAATGTCGTTAACCCGAGATAAAGTTTTGATATCCTCCATCAACTCCTCTATTCAGTCGAATCTTTCTCATCTCGTGTCCAATCGTGAATGTTCTTGCCAACCAGGAAAAATGCATTTTGAAGCTGACAGCTCAGAACGGTATTCAATAGTGAATGGGAAAATAGACGATTGTACCAACTTTTTCAGACTTCATTTAACTTTTAGATTAAAACTATTTCATTTCAAATATTGAGAGTGTCTCTGAAGGAAAAGTGACACTCAAAAGGACCCCCCCCCCCAACCACGCTTAGAGCTTCGTGCTCGATAATGTATTTACCTCGCGCTACGCGCTCGGTCTTTGCATTACCTCCCACATTTGCCCGAGTAAAAATGCTTCGACTTGAGTTCGACTTGGTTATGTCTTAAGTTCGTCTACAAGACATAGATGTCTGGCTGCGTCTCAAAGCTGATTCAAGACATAGGCCTTCGTCTTACTTTTATGACCACGACAGGTAAAACGGCGTTTACTTGTTTTAAGTCGAGCCTTGTCTTGGCTAAGACGACTTTTACTTGTCTCAAGACGAGCCTTATCTTGGCTGAGATTATCGAACCTTTTTTGGCCCATAAATGAGATTAAAATTGATGAATGAATATTTTTTAATTATTAAATTAGTTATTTTTAATTTGAAAACTGAGAATCGGTGGGTCTGAACGAGTATAACCCATAAAAATTTTCTCAACAAAATAAAAATTGTAACTTTCTACAAAAATCTACAAAGCCGTTAGAAATATGTGAAAACAAACAACATTTTCAGTATCATCGTCACGTATTGGAGTCATAAAAATTCGACTCAAGAGATAACTTTATGTCTTGATAAGTCCATGTCTCGCTACCATATAGTACAGTCGGTACAAATATAGAATTATGTATTGCCATTTTAGCTTTATTTTTATATATTTTTACTTCTGATAAGGGGACCTGCTCTACCAATAACCTTCTTACCTTCATTTATTCGTCTATCTAATTCCTCATCTATCTTCCCGTCCCT
>NC_046661.1:93374414-93376534 GCF_010883055.1 Belonocnema kinseyi
GGCAACATGGGAGGACCGTATAAAAAACAAAGATTTAGAGGGCGCCTGGACAATGTTACGGGATATCCTTGTTAGATGCGCGATCGAAGTGTGTGGTACCGCTGTTGTAGGAAGAATTTCTGGTGATGCGCGGTGGAATGATGAAATTCAGGTTGCCCAAAAAGCAAAAAGAGAAGCGTACAAGAGAACTATGAACATCTCAGGTCTTAGCAATGAGGAAATAAGTAGACGTAGAAATGATTATAGACGCGAAAACAGGATACTTAAACGATTAGTCAAAGAAAGTAAAGATACAATTAGAGCAGAAGAAAAGATAAAAATACAAAACGACTTTGAAGGAAGCAGGAAACTACTTTATAAAAAAATGAAAGGAAACAAAAGCACAGAAATTGTCAGCATGAGAAATAGTAGGGGGGAAATGGTATATGATGCAGACGGAATACTAGAGGCTTTCAGATACTATTTTAGGAAACAATTCGGAGATGAAGCTATAGGACACCACAACTGGGATGTTGAACACGATGCGATGGAAAACTCAATTAAAAAAGTCTGTGTCACTGAGGTTAGGGATATAATTAAGAACTTGAAAAACGGTAAGGCTGCCGGGGTAGACGGTATTGACGCTGAAATGCTTAAACATGGTGGCGAGTACATAACACATAGAGTTTGCAAATTAATAAATTTATGTTTCGAGATGGGCGACGTCCCAGACGTTTGGAAAGAAGCTATTATCGTACCAATATACAAGAGAAAGGGAGATAAAAGCGAGTGCGATAATTACAGAGGGATTAGCTTATTAAGCACTGTAAGTAAAATATATTCAAAAATACTTATTCGTAGGGTAATGAAAATAACAGAAGCAAAGATTTGGGAAGTCCAAAATGACTTTATGCCAGGAAGGTCATGTACAGATCAAATATTTAGCTTAAGGCAAATAACAGAAAAAAGTTTGAGAGTAGGAAAAAAAGTTTTCTGTGCATTTGTTGACCTAGAAAAAGCTTTTGACAAGGTAGATAGAAGTAAACTTTGGGAAGTCCTGAAAGAGTATGGAGTCAATGGATGGATCCTACAAGCTATAAAAACAACACGGAGAAAAATGGAAGGTCTGTTTAGCAATATAAACGTGCAAACAGATTATATTGCAGGGTCGACTATAGGATAGCTCTTGAATATGGTTAAAGCGACTATCGCTATAAAGTAAAAACAAGAGGTCCAAATCGACAATTTCAGAAAGTGGACTTGATTTCCACAGATTGTAGTCTCGGTCATCTCAAGCTGGCTGACCCGATCATTGTGAAGCGTCGGTTTGGAAATCTCGGATGGTCGATTTGATTTTATCAGACATTCGACTGGGTCGTATTTAATGGTCGATTCAATTATCTTAGATATTTCACGTAGTTATTTCGGATGGGCGATTCGATCATTTTTAAAGGTCGACTTGATTATTTCAAAGTATCAATATAGATATTAAGCAAGGACAATTCGGTTATCGCAAAGGATCGATTCGAAAATCTGAGATGGTGAAAAGGACTATAGATGATAGTCAAATATATATTTTTGAATTATTTTAAAACAAACTTTTGATTCTCTATGTATGAACTGGCATGAGGTTCTACTATGTAAATAGTGGAAAGTCCTTTATCAATTGATTTCGAGTAGGCATTCCGATAATAATCGTTAATCAAAAAGTTACTAATGCGTATAAAAATCGTTAAAAATGTAACTAATAAAAAATAATTATTTATGAATCTAATTTTAAAGCTTTTTCTACGAATTAGTAGTTTTTTTTACTGATGATTGGTATAGATTGAAATCTATTCATAAATTAATAAAAGTCATCGCACTATTCAATTAGTACAACTTCATAAAAATTCAGATACAGAGTATAAAATATTCACCATAGTATTTAAAAACCGTACAAAAATTATAAATTAATAAAGTATACAATATAACTGTAATAAGACAAATTATAAATTAATTATAAAAGGGTTAAAATTCGATAAATACTTGAGATATACATGCATAGTTTATTTTATTAAATAGAACTTATTATATACAACTTTAATCTAAAAAGAAATACTAATGCAGGATTAAGTTAAATACTGCAACTGCAATTGTTA
>NC_046661.1:93376634-93387638 GCF_010883055.1 Belonocnema kinseyi
ATGGAAAATGCGAAAAAAAGAGCTCACTATTGTATTAAAAATAAAGGAGGCCACTTGGTCGATATTGTTTTTGGAAATTAGCCAAGAAAATTGTAAAAAGGTGTTCGTAATAATAAAAAAAAAAATTTTGAAATTCATTGATAACTGTCAAAGTTATTCAATTAAATTTCCTTTGTTTTTTTTTTATCGTGAAATTATAATGAATTGCTATGAATTACTTATCTTTAAGTACGTTTCCGGATTTCCTAGTAACAGCATATCGAAGCCACGGAAAAACACACACACACATATACACATATATATTGAAAGTCAAGAAAATTTCAATTCCAAATGTGCAAAATTGAAGAAATATAAAATGTAAATCCAGAAAAAGAATAAAAAAAGACCAAAAAGACTAATTTTCAAGAAATATTCAAATCCGAATCACAGCCAAAAACAGGTATTTTCGATAAAACAGTTGAATTTTCATCAATATAAATAGATTTTCACTTGAGAAGAAAATGTCAAGCAACTAAAACAGATCAATTTTCAATCAGACATTTGTACCCCCAAAAAAAAGTCAGGAAAAATAAATGCAGATTTATTTCAAGAAAATTTTGTATTTAAATTGTTGAGCATACTTTTAAATTAACAAAGTATTTTTTATATTTCTGAAAAAAATTACTTCCGCGAAACAAAGATACTTTCGATTTTAGAGTATCTACTGCAGTTACAATTAATAGCGCTTTCTACACGGAGCAAAAGAGATAGTCAAACTTTTTGGTTAAAAATTAACTTTTTTTACTGAATATTTAATGATTATAATGCAAGTTTTTAGTTAAAATTTAATTTTTTAGTAAAAAATTATTGCCTTTAAAGTTCAATAATTTGGGTAAATTACTTTTTTTCTAGACTGTAGAATATGTATTTGTTGAAAATTCGTATTTCTGGTCGAAAAATGCATAATCTTATGTGAAATATTATCTCTTTGGTTGAAAATTTAACTTTCTTGTAGATGATTTATCTTTTTAGATTTAAAGTTAAATAACTTTCTTGAAAATTGGTATTTTTTCGTAGAACATTAATCCTCTTGTTCAAAAATTCATTTTTTTGTTGTTAAAGTTTAATAACGTAGTAGGAAATGTATTTACGTTTTATGAAAAATGACTTTTTTAGCTCATAATTTAACTATTTTATATTTGGATAAAAATTTATCCTGTTTAATCGGATAAGTTGGAAATTTGGGTTTTTTTAAAGAAAATTAATCCTCTTTGTCGAAAATTAATTTTTTTGGTTGAAAATTTAACAGCCTTTTTGAACATTCGTTTTTCTTTTAAAGTTTTCTTTATCACAGTTTTTATCTGAAAATCGGACTATTTCATTTTCAGTGAAAACTTTATACTGTATATTGTATGAGTTCAAAATTCAATTATTTTGTAGAAAATTCATGTTTTCTTGTTAAAAAGTTGTCTTTTTGTGCAAAAAGTTAATCTTGTTTGTAGAAAATTCAATTTTTTTCGTTAAAAATTTCATAATTTGATAGAAAATTCATATATTTTTCTACAAAGTCGTATTTTTGGGCAGAAAGTTAATCTTGTTTGTAGAAAATTCAAATTTTTTATTGAAAATGTAATTATTTGATATAAAATGCATATATTTTGTTAAAAAGTCGTTTCTTTGGATATAAAATAATTTTTGTTTGTTAAAAGTTCAATTTTTTTGTTGAGAATCTTTTTGAATTGAAAATTCAATTTTTATTGTAGAAAAGTTATGTTTCTTTGTTGAAAATTTATCTTTCTTGATTTACAAGTATCTGCTTTCCTACAAGTTTACTGGAAAGTTGATCTATTTGGTGGTTAATGTGACTGTTTGGTTGTAAAATTGTTTTTTTTTTTTCAAATTGCGTCTTCTTGTGTTACAAATTAATTTCTTAAAGTAGACAATTTTTTGGTTGAAAATTCAACTATTTTGTTGAAAATACCTTCCATCTTATGCTATCTTTTCGTAATATATATAATTTTGAATGTAAAATATTTGCGGTGCCTAAAAGCATACATATCTTTCGACCAACCTTGAAGGTCGACTCACTCTGAAGTCGGGAGAGAATTTGGACCAAGACGCTCGTAAGCAAAATAGTTCGATCTGTGGTTGAATACCTCTTTGAAAATTATTCTAACGGAAATGTGTAAGTTTTACCAGAATATATTTGTTATGTCTAAATATAAAACATACATATTTTTTATTACAAAATTTTTGTTCACTTATTTATTCCATTGCTTAATATTTTACATATTTTAAAAAACTTAATTAATTTGGCGACATTCTAGAAATATCAAGTAATGTCGGTATTTCAATTTACACAAAACCAAAATCCCCTGATATTTCCGATATGTGGCAAAATTGATTTTTTCATAATTATTTTTTAAATTAATAAAAAAACATTTTACTATCCAAAATACTCGGTTCATTTATCAAATATGGTCACTTAGATTATCCGCGATAGTTGTTTTGACTAACAAAAATAATCGTTTTGAGCAAGCTTGACATTCCGGGATAGTAAACCTAAGCATCAAATTTTGATACACCGCGGATGGTACGCCCAACCATCTAGGGGGCTGTCCCATAGTTATTTAAAACTCAAATATAGTCAGTCTAAAACTCTAGATGTTCAGACTGACCATCAATTTTTCTTCGTTTAATAAGGTTAAAAGCATACACTATCATATCTACAGCATCTGTGATAGAGACGAAGAAAAATAAATCTTGAGTGATCTATATACTCTATAATCAGATTTAAATATGTATTTCTTTCGAAGATGCAATTTTTCAATTTCAAGAATTATCTTTTTGTATGAAAAGTAAATGCATATGTTACAAAAAATTAAGGAACTGTCTAAAATACATAGCAAAATGTAACTACGAAATCCGCTTGCTTCGCGGGCACATTCTCTTCGCTCGCAAGTTTGAGCGCACCTAGAGCGCGCGACTGTTGGTTCTCGCGCCTCGCGCTCGATAATATATTTATCTCTCGCTCCGCGTTTGATAATTTTCACAGATTTTTTTTAAAACTAAAGGTCAAAACATCGACAACTGTAATTTGGTGAGCGCAACTTTTTTTGTTAATGCTCCTTCGGCTTTAACGAATACATTCGCACTCGAATTTGTATCTTAACTTCTATATCATTTCCATAAATGTATACTATTTCAATTCAGAACATGCATTGATATTAAAACCAACGTAGTTTCAATGTGCCTTTTCAAAAAATGCGCGTTCTTAAAAAAAATGGTTATAAAACATTTTATTGGAACTTCTGCCAGTTTTTGAAAAACTGAATTTATTCATTTCCCTACTTAAGTGAACCACGAAGCTTCGTTTAATGAGTATTTGGTGGCGGGGGGGGGGGCGATTAGTTTCAACCACGAGTCATAGATGGTTAGTGTTTTATGCTGAGAAGTTCAACAAACTTTCAGCAGCGTCCACAGTGGAGAAAAAAAGACATTTTTGGTTCAAAATAACATACAGCCCACAAATATTGAGCGATTTCAACAAAAAAATGTGAAAAAAGCTGTTAAGATTTCTAAGAGAGTTGTTAAGTCGTAGAGTAACATTAGCTAAAGATGTTGGAATATTATATATTAAACTATTAAATATTTTATGAACAAATTATTTGCTGAAAAAATGTTTTCTACGATTTTCCATAATTATACGTTTTTTTATGTTATATTTCAAGAAATTTGAATGGAAACAATATTAGATTTAAAAATTTAGTCTTAAGATTATAATTCTTTATATTATAAACAAATATAGTGAACAAATGCAGTAATCAGGCATTTTTCGACAGAAAATTAGTTTTTTTTTTTTATGTACATTTTTATAAATGAGGAACTTTATGATAATTCCAGCAAGATTCATAAGTTTTTGATTAATTTATGATTTTTAAAAAACAAATTTAATAAACAAATACATTTTTGGGGCATTTGTCGGCAGAAAAATTCGGGTTTTTCAATTCCAGTATTTCCAGTTGGGAACTTTATTAAAATTTCAGCAACATTCATAATAAGTTGATAAATTTTATAATTTCTTTAAACAAATTTTATCAATAATTGCATTAATCGGGCATTTGTCTAAAGAAAAATTCTTTTTTCTCTATGTCAACTTTTTTAATTAGGATATAAAAATTTTTTTTTCATCGACAGATGCCCGAAAGATGCATCTGTTTATTGAATTTGTTTTTTAAAAAATATCAAATTTATCAAACAATTATGAATTTTGCTGAAATCATGATGAAGTTCCCCATTAAAAAAACTGACATCGAAAAAAATGACTTGATTTGTCAACAGATGCCCGAATAATGCATTTTATTCTTAAATTTGTTTGTAAAAATAATAAAATTTATCAACTCATCATCAATGTTGCTGAATTTATTATAAAGATCTAAATTAAAAGTCTGACGCTGAAACAAAACAGAACTTTTCCGTTGACAGATGCCCCACGAATGCATTTATTTATTAAATTTGTTAAAAAAATCACAAAAATGATCAAAGAATTATAAATTTTGCCGAAGTTTTCATGAAGTTCATATTTAAATGAGTAGACACAGAAAAAAACTCATTTTTCTTTTGAACAATGCCTGATTAATGTACTTGTTTGAAAAAATCATAAAATTGATAAAAAAATTATGAATTCTGCTGAAGTTATGATGAACTTCCTAATTTAAAAAGTTGACATAAAAAAATGAGTTTTTTGTAGACAAATACATGATTAATGCATTTTTTGAATAAATTTTTTGAAGAAATTATAAAAATTATCAACTTATTATGAATGTTGCTGAAATTGTCATGAAGTTTCCAACTGAAAAGACTGGCATTGAAAAAAACAGTATTTTCGGACGACAAATACCCGAATAATGCACTTGTTTATTAAATTTGTTTAAAGAATAGCATAATATTAATCAACGAATTATGAATTTTGCTGAAATGATTACAAATTTCCTCATTAAAAAAAAATGGCATCGGAAACAACGTCATATTTGTTTAGTTATGGAAAAATTTAAAACCTAATTCAAAAATCAGGCTCGATAACTCTCTTAGAAATCTTATTAGCTTTTTAAAATTTTTTTTTCAAATAGGTGAATATTTGTGGGCTGTACGCTCTATTTTTATGTTTTCAAAATTCGAATTTTTGATTTAGAAAAAATTTTAAGTTGTTATGATAATCTTGTAGAGCATTCAAAAAGAAACATTTTTTTCTTCTGACGTACGGAAAATTTTTGAATTTTGAAAAAGTGTTCTCACAAATATTCAAAATACACTTAGTTTTCGCAATTTTCTCTAAAATGGCTGGCTAACGAACTTGCCATTTATTTTAGGACACTAAAGGAGTATACCAAGGGGCAATCTAATCTGTCAATTCTTTTGAAAATTATTGTGCTTAACAAAACTAAAAACTACAGACACACAGGCAGACACATTCGTAAAAATCTGTTTCTCAGATCCAGGGGGTCTCAAAACGTGGACATTTGACAAAAACTGGGGAAGTCAAATTTTATACAAATCTAATACCTTCTCTGATGAGAATGTAAAAATATTTTAAATTAAAAATGACAAATTTTCAACTAAATGTGGTATAGTTACATTTCTATTGAGGAAAAGTAATGTTGAAAAAAAAGTTTTCAACAGAAAAGTTAAATTTTCAAACAAAAAAATTAATTTTCAACAACTACATTCAACTTTCAATTAAATAGTTGAAATTTCAACAAAAAAATATGAACTTTTAACAAAAAAGTTGAATTTTCAACAAAAGAATTAATTTTTCAACAAAATAGATGCATTTTTCACAAAATAGTCGCGGTTTAAACTTATGAAAGTCAATTTTCAACCACGTAGTTTGATTTTTAATCATAAAATATTTTCCTACAAAAGCGATAAATTTTCAACCAAAAATGGAATAGTTGAATTTACAGATAGGATCAGTAATTTTCATCCATAAAATATGAGTTCTCAATCTAAAAGTGTAATAGTTTAGTTTTCAAGTAAAAACTATAAATTTTCAAACAAAAAAAAAATATTTAAATATTCAGCAGGAAAGAAAAGTAATTTTCAACCAACAAAAAACTAACTATTTAGTTCAAAATTCATTTTTTTAATGAATTTTCATACATTTACTTAAAAATTAATTTGTGTGTTTGAAATTTATTTTTTTTTCACTTAAAACACGATTAAAAAGTGTTTAATGCGAATAATATGTTTTCCGTTACTTTCACTTATTTTATAATTCAAATTTAGCGCTCAATCCAAATTGAAGCAAAAAATTTGGGCGCGAATTTCAGTAATGTAATTATTAATAATAAAGATTCAAAATACGATTTTTTTAAAAGAAAGTGTGTCGTAGTTTTTGAAGGGCCCCTGAGGGAATATATAGACATTAGTTGACCCCCTGCACTTTCTAGCTGACCATTGAACAATTCATCACTCAATATTTATCAGAGGCAATAATTCTGCAGGAATAAGCCTTATGGGGAATGAAGCTCATCCCTAAATCCGCCCTTCGAGCATTCCGTTAAGGGTGATAGTCGCCACGAACGTGCTCAGTATGTTGAGAGAATGTTGATTCAACATTCCAGGCAAACTAACAGGACTGCTGCAGCGCAATACATGAATTGATCTTCATCGTTGCCAATGATTGGCTTATCGATTCGCCAATAGACCTACACAAATTTCACGAAATTGGATACTTCCGTGATAACCGTGAAAATAGGTTTTATTGATGAAAACTTAAATCAAACGAGGTATTTCTTATTGTCTGGTGCAGAGCGAACTCAATAAAAGTACTTGGATTTTCTACCTACAATGAGGAATTTTTGACTTAGATGAATTGTTAAAATAGTTTAATGGGGATGTCCCGTGCAGAAATTCCAATTTGGATCTGATCGGGGGCAGATCGGGCAGAATTTGGCTCAAATCAGGCTATCTAGATGGGGCCAGACTAGAAATGAAACGCGATGCCCGATCGGGGCCCAAGCGCTGCGCCCAGAGATAACCATACCTGTCCCCGATCGGGCCCATATTGATTTATTTTTCTTATTCTTAATTAAAAGGGAATCTAACAGATCGCGATATTAAAAAATTAGATTATGTCAAACACTTTTTTTCGATCAAACGGAAAAAGTCAAACGGCGCAACATAACAGCCAGCATTTGTGTATGATAAACCATTTTAGTATTTGCAATATATTTTTGGTTTTAATTTCTAAATTGAAGTTGCTTTCAATTTCTTTATTGAACCTAATTTTGGGAAGTGTCAAATCACCTAAAAATACTGACATTAAATATGTTTATGACGTCATTGTTGACCTAATTCGTTTTCACATTCAACAAATGAAATATTACTTTTGCTACTTTTCTTATGAATAAATAACCTCATTTCGAGGTTAGGTTTCATCTTAACATTCTTAATAAATTTACTTATTATAGTCTTCAACACGTAATTCAGGAATATTTTGACGTATACTATACCTACGCACTCGTCTTGTGCCCACTTTTGGCATTTTTTCCCACTTATTTTGTCACTTTTACAAATAATAATTGAAATATTTTTGACGCTTGACACTTTACATTGAAACTTGGACGATTTGGAGTCAACCCACTTTAGTCCCAAAAATGAATGGAGCGCCATCTACTGGCAAACTTGGCTGTTAAGTAGGGGTCTAGATGGGGCCAAATTTAACAACCACAAAATTGTGTGCCCGATCTGGCCCAAATCGGAAATAAGGCAAACATTTGGCAATTTCTGCACGGGGTTGCATGAAATGAGATAAAAAGATAATTAATATTTAAGTAGCTTATTATTATATTATAAGGAGAAAGAATTATTTATTGAATATCGAACCTCTTTTTTTTTCTTAATGATGTTTGAATATATCTACCGCTCGTGGCATTTTTCGCCAAACGCGTAGATTAGCCAGAGAGTAGTTGAATAAGTAAGGGTAACTTTTCACGGGGACCCGTTTTGAATTAATTATTGAGTTAATTTGACAAATCGAGTTCGTATCTAGGTTGTCAACCAATCAAAGTTGCCATAAACCAACAAAGTAGCTAGAAATGAATCCTTGAAAAATATTAGGTCCACGATTAATTCAAAACAGGTCTCTGTGAAAAGGTACCCTAAGTAGTAGAGATCCTCTAGGTAGAGTTCTGCCACATCTTCCCTCTGTTTTGATTAGCTACGATTAAACCGGTACCAGAAGTGATGGAAAGCGCGTGATTTTTAACCAAATTTTACAATAAATTTACAATTTTGGAGAATAGAATGAGAAAGAAAATTAAACTAAATATATATCAGAACTTTATGAAATATATGACAATAGAAATACTGATAAAAAAAATATTCCATTCTGTGTTTAAGAGTTAGTTTTTTTAAATTGAAAATTGAGGTATTTTCAATAAAATTCGTCTTTTTTAAAAGAAAATTAATCTTGTTAGTTGAAAATTTAAATATTTTGGTAAAAATCTTGTTTCTTAGGTTAAAAAATAATTTATTTAATTGCAAATTTTAAAGAAACGTAGTCAAAATACCCCAGTTTTGTACAAGATTGGAACCCGAAATATATCTTTTTTATTATTCGTGTACTTTGTTAAAGTTAGTATTTTTCGGTAGAAAATTAATATTCTTGGTTACAATATTTTGTTGAAAACTCGTACTTTTTTTGATTGAAAATTATTTTTTTCTGATGTACATTTAAATATTCGACATTTGATTGAAAAGTCATCTTTTATAGTTGAGATATTTTGTTGAAAATTCATCTTTTTTCACAAAGTATGTTTCGTTCCGGATATTTTTTCTTATTTCTAAAAACCATTAAACACGATACATCAGTGTATTGCCATTTAAAACAAAGTTAATTTTCCTATCGTCTTTATAGTTGTGTATAAGTTGTATATGTGTCAGTGGATGCATTTAACGTGAACGCGTATCAAACTTTTTCGCCTTTTATAAGGACTTCAAGTTTCGGACTAATCGCAATGCGCTGTGACAAATATGTGTAACGGCATGCGCCGTTCCATGAACTAAAAATCCAAGGCGCTAATACCCTTTTGACTAGTACTTTCAAAACTACTAAATTCTCTGGCGGGAAGATTCAAATCGCTTTAAAATGGAATTGATTATGAATATATAGAATCAATATATATTAAGTAATTCTTATTCCAGATGAATTCTACGAATACTATATCTTTATTGCGGCTTGGGAAACCTTTATGTGAGTATTTTATCCGAATTTAACTGCATTAAAACTTTCATCAAAGATATTGCTCAGTTCACTGTTCAGAGTGGATTTTAAGGTTAGGAACTTGAGATCGTGAGCTATTTTTAGAATCGTCATTGGGTATAATGGCGCCAGTCAGATGCCATAAAAAGACGACATTTAGACTTATAAACAGGAAACTGATACTCAAAGAGATTGTCGTTTTACGGTGATAAAAGTTGAACTTTGGAACCATTATCCATCAACTCTCACTCACTTTGATTGCCGAAATCAGTAGGAGGAGCAAACTGACCTCATTTATGATTGGTTAATCGACACTAAAAGTGAGTAACGTTAGCATCTAAATTGGTTAAAAATTAGAAGTAGGGATAAATCCCCCTCCCCCCAAAACGAGATTATAAATATAGATGCAGAGCTCAGAAACGTCAGTTTCAACAAGTTTCAACCTGATAAGAGATTAATTGGTGAATACTTGTCATCTCTGCGCGTTCTTAAAAAATCTTGAAACTGCGACTTTTAGGCTTTTTAGTATTTTTTAATTATACGGTCTTTGAAGAATTCAGATAAATTCAAAGCTGTTGCGACCTATCGATTTCGCGTTCGCGTACTACGCGACTAGTGTTCGGATGTGCTTCGAAGTTAAGTGTTAAAATTACATGTGTGTGTGTTAGGAACAAAACTATTAAAAGAATTGCTTGTTTTTTTACAAAGATTTTTTACTTGTTTAGAATCAAATAAGATGGACAGTGTCAAGCCCTGACTTCGTATTGCTCGACCTTATGGAAGTGTTTTCCGATTCTCAATACCAGCCTTTTCAAATCTGCCGCGTCTACCACGAACTGTAATACACGATCATTTTTGTTTATTCTAGAGATAAAATAAGAGAATATGTCATCCGAGAACATTTAAATTTCGATGACTTACAATAAATCAATCGTTTTTATCAGAAAGTATAAATCGTTGCATTGATTAAATCATTTATTTTCAAACCTGACCTATATTTCGCGTCTAATGGTTTTAACCATTTAACGTCAGGGAACGGACCTAAACCTTAACAAATCAGCACAGAGTATTAACGGAAGAAATTCGATTGCAGAATTTGGACGTAACATATGTATGAGCTTGCTCGAGTTTGTGTCTCGACTCTACCTAGAGGATTTCTAACCGTACACTGGATACTAGCGAACTCCGCAGACACATGCAAGCGTCCGTGTAACTATCAATTTTTAAATATTTTATATTCAGATAAATATTATAAATATTGACTTAGCCCTGGCGGATCGATGGAACCGAAAAAAGCCTCTACAAAGTACCCTTAAAGACTCCACTGAGCCCCCCTTCGGTTCCTTTTTAAAAAATACTAAAAAAAACAGCAAGATCAACTTCGAAATTGTTGAAATTCGGATTCTACGTTAAAATTTCCATTAGAAACTCACGAAGTAATTGCAATAATTTATTTTTCAGTGTTAAAAATTTTTTTTAAATGCTATTAACATCTGCTGAAGGTGACTTTAAACGCATCCATAATAGCTCAAGTAGTATGTTGCGCGCGAAATTAAAAAATAAAATTCTCTCTCACTTACATCGCAGCGTTGTTGTCTGAGGTTTCCACTCCATGACGTTAGCATCCAGACAAAATTCTTTAAGTTATCGACGGAACGCTTATTAACTGCTACGAGGGTAGTTCAATAAGTCCTTAGAATGACCAACAGATGGCGCGCGAATCGCTCCAAATCATCTGTTTTCAGTCAGCACCACTCCCG
>NC_046661.1:93387738-93413376 GCF_010883055.1 Belonocnema kinseyi
ACATGAAAAATTAGGCATGAAAAAGCTATCGGCAAGATGGGTGCCGCGTTTGCTCTCAGCTGAGAATAAGCGCAATAGAGTGGTCGCCTCTGAGGCTCTTTTAGCACGCATAAGTCGGAATCGTGAGGAATTTTTTCGTCGATTTGTGACTGTGGATGAAACATCGATACACCATTACACTCCCGAGACAAAGGTACAATCCAAACAGTGGATTTCCACAGGCGAACCAGCTCCAAAGAAGGCAAAGACCGTAAAGTCAGCTGGTAAGGTTATGGCTACAGTTTTTTGGGATGCACGTGGAATTATACTTATTGACTACTTGGAAAAGGGTAAAACAATCACTGGTGAATCTTATGCATCATTATTAGAGCAGCTGAAAGAAGAAATTTAAAAAAAACGACCACATTTGGCGAGAAAAAAAATTCTCTTTCATCACGACAACGCCCGAGTTCACCCTCGTACTAAAAAAAGATGCACTTGAAGCTGCCTGCGGCCCATGTAAATGACAGGTATTTTATTTTTTTAAGTTTTTAACGCTACAAGAAAAAGCATTGCGATTACTCAGTGAGTTTCTGATGCAAATTTTAACGTCGAATCCGAATTGCAACCATTTAAAAGTTGATCTTGCTGTTTTTTGAGTTTTAAAAGAAGGAACCGAATGAGGACTCAGTGGCGCCTTTAAGGGTACTTTGTAGGGGCTCCTTTGGGTTCCTTCGGTCCACCAGGCAGGACATGCAAATACAGATTGAAACAGACAGTGTTTCAAAACAAGTAACTTTGTTTATTTCTAAATCCCTTTTCTTCACAACATAATTTCTAGTATAGTATTTCACGAAAATAATATAAATTCTGTAGTTTATTCTAACAGCTTGTAGAAATTTATCACATGGTTCAGTCTTGAAATACTCTTCAGACTTTAGAGATTTTCTAAATTACAAACGTTATTTATAAATATGTAACAATAATAATCATAATAATACTTACACTGGCACACAAAAGAGTTGTCTGCCCGACAGACTAAACTAGCATATCTATATGTTTTTGGGATCGCTGAATTCGAATCCGGTGTCCAATTAACCAAGTTGGCTTGTATTTTTCTGAAAAACGAAAAAATAGAAGTAAAATCGATAAAAACAGCGATTTTTCAGGTATATTTTTGCAAAAAAAAAATTTCTCGCCCGGTGGACCTAACCAACATATTTATATGTCCTTTGGGTCGCTGAATTCAAATCTGAGGCCCAAATGACCAATTTCGCTCATACTTTTTCGAAAATCCCAAAAATAGACGTAAAATCGGCGAATATAGCGATTTTTCTTGTATACTTTTCCAACAAAAAATTTTTTCATGCACGGTGGTCTAAATCAGCATATCCTTATGTTTTTGGGGTCGCTGATTCTGAATTCGGGGTTCGAATAACCCATTTGGCTCATATTTGATCGAAAAACGCAAAAATAGATGCAAAATCGACGGAAACAGCGATTTTTCGTTTATATTTTGGACAAAAAAAATATTTTTTCATGACCCCATTTTCAACTTAACCAGCATATCCGATGTTGATCGTGATTAAAGTGACATTTCAGATTATGGTAATGACGAGGATGATGATGAAAGCAGCGATATTAATACAGAATTGTACATACCAGACAATGAAAAGAATAAAGTTTCTAAGACATTTACGTCTGAAGAATTGAATCATTTATCGCGAGATCTCGGTCTCCCTAAAGATGCTTTAGAGTATCTTGCTTCCGTTTTGAAAAAGAAGAACTAATTAGTTAAAGGAGTTAAATCAAGTTTCTACAGAAACAGGGGAAAAGAGTTTAGACAGTTTTTTACTTCTGAAGAAAATGATCATAGAAAATTAGTCTATTGTAACAACTTAGACGGGTTAATGGAAAAAATAAAACCTGGACTGTATAGACTGGAAAATTGGCGGCTATTCATTGACTCTTCTAAGCGCAGTCTAAAAGCAGTGTTATTGCATAATACTAATGTTTACTCTCCAATTCCAATCGCACATTCTACGGAACTGAAAGAGCATTACAGTAATAAAAATTTCTCCTGGAAAAAATCAATTACTCAACTTATAAGTGGAAAATTTGCGGGGATCTCAAAATTCTTGAAATCGTTTTACGACAGCAATTAGGGTATAAAAAACACCTTGTTACGTGACCTTATGGAACAGTCGAGATCGCGTTCGTCATTACAAAAAAAAAGATGGCCAAAAAGAACATTGTTTGAGCAAGAACAAAAAATATAATTGAAGGTCCTCTAGTTGACCCAAAAGAAGTTTTGATTCCACCCCTTCATATAAAGCTAGGTCTTATGAAACAGTTTGTCAAAGCACTTGACAAAGATGGCGATTGCTATGAGTATTTGGAAGATCCATTTCCACAACTTTCTGAAGAAAAATTAAAAGAGGGGATCTTCGATGGACTGCAGAAAAGAAAAATGTTGCAGGATCCAGAATTTATTAAAAAAAAAAGTTTGGCACTGAAAAAGATGCCTGGCTCAGTTTTGAAACGTTGTAAAAATTTCTCAGGGAATAAGAAAAGTCCAGACTATCCAAATGTGGTTTCAGAAATGGAAACAAATTTTGGTTAACTGGGCTGCCTTATGAATTTGAAGCTACATTTTCTTCATTTGCATATAAATAAGTTTCCAGACAACCTGGGAGACTTCAGTGAAGAGCAAGGCGAACGTTTCCACCAGGATATAAAAGAGATGGAGAGGCGATATCAGGGATGTTGGGATATCAACATGATGGCTGACAACTGTTGGAGTTTAAAACGAGATCAAGTCAATCAAGGTACCAAACGAAAGCGAGACACACTGCGTAGGTCTTTTGAGGTCAAAAGGGTTCGATACAAGTGATATAAAGAAAAAGAAAAATATAAAAGAACCCTATGAGCGTGAGAGGCAAGGGGACTCACGGTAATAAAGCACCCCAAAGAAAACAGAATTTATTACGTCCACGTCGTTGTTACTGGGTAACGCTAAAATTAAATAGAACTTATTTACAAGAAATCCTAATATTGCTTGCAAGGAGACTAACGAGAATTAAAAACCCCGAAACGTGAGACGCAAAGGGAATCTACAGTGAACGACAATCCCAGTCGAGGAAGGTAAAGGTTTAAAGATTTCCGTCGATCTTATGCCTAATTTTGCGTTTTTCGATCAAATATGAGCCAACTGGGTTATTTGAATCACGGATTTAGAATCAGTGACCTCAAAAACATAAAGATATGCTGGATAAGTCCACCGGGGATAAAGATATATTTATTGCAAAAATATGCACGAAAAACCGCTGTTTTCACCAATTTTACCTCTATTTTTACATTTTTCGATAAAATATGAGCCAACTGGGTTATTTTGATCCCGGATTCAGATTTAGAGACCCCAAAAACATAAGGATATGCTGGATAAGTCCACCGGGCGAGAAATTATATTTTTTTTGCAAAAATATACCTGAAAAATCGCTGTTTTTATCGATTTCATGTCTATTTTTTCGTTTTTCAGAAAAATGCAAGCCAACTTGGTTATTTGGACACCGGATTCGAATTCAGCGACAACAAGCAAATATAGATATGTTAGCGTAGTCTGTCGGACAGACCACTTTTTTTGTGTGCCGGTGATATTAGTATTATTCAAGAAGACGGTAGCTTGGTTAGCGTACACCGGAGAGAGGATTATTTCTGATTTGGCATACGAAAAATCAAACGTTAGGTGAAAATTTAAATAAATATTTGTATTTTGCAAACGTGAGCAATAGATACAATTTTTTGAAGTTGACAAAAAATATTTTCCCGATTTTTAGATTTGTAATAACCATTTTGAAAAAAGTGGTTCAAAACTGTCTATTCGAGACCCTTATTACATCGAGATGTTGTTCCTACTCTCAAAGATGCTGGAAACAAGGGTATACATTTATTGCCTCTTTTATGATTAAATTTATTTATTATTGCTATTTAGACTTATGAGATTTTCAGACAGTTGTATTGCTTATTTTTGATAAATAAAATATGTATTGCTGCAAAAAATAAATGATCTATTATTGTGACCTCAAATAATTAAGCAATTTTAATTTTAAAAGAATGCTGAAGCTCGCGTACGGAAAAATGAGTTGCGCTTTAAAGGCACCATTGGTGTCAAACGCGGATATCTCTGACATGCGCAGTAGTGATTCTGTGTATTTTAAAATTGACACATGGCGTAACATGACCTGGAAATACACAGGAAAGCTATTGCGCATGCCAGAGATATCCGCGTTCTGACACTCTCCTTGATACTCTCTGATTGGCTATATAACTGTGACATCATTCTTTGCGGGAAAAATCACAAGACCTAAATTATGCAAATAAAAAAAGTTAGAATGGTTTCTAAACTTAAATTTCAATGTGTAAATGTCTCTAAACGGCTTTCATGTATTATTATCAAATAATACTTGATAGTAATTACAAAGAAAAGACTTAACCCTTGAACGTCCCCTAGGGGTCAATTAGACCCTAGTGTTTTCCGATTGAAATTTTCGTAATTTTAAAGTCTGAAAAACGGACTTATAAATGAATAGCTTAAATACGAAAATTTATTTTGCAAATAGTTTTATCTTGTAAAAGATACTTTAGAACATACCTAAAATAATTTTCAGACAAAAATATTAAATAGCTTCGTTTCAACAACGATATTTCGGCTGGGGTCCCTGGGCCCCGAAGGGCACGTAAACATTTTTCAAAACCTTGGGGACGTTTAAAGGTTAAAATAGTGTCCAAATAGTTTCTGCCAATTGAATTTTTAACAACAAGCAAATTAATTTTTAACTATACAGTTGCATTTGCAACTAAAGAGTTCTGTTTTCAAGACAAAAACGAATTTTTTAGAATGAAATTGAATTTTAAACCCAAAAGTTTGAGTTTTGAAAGAAAGTAATTTTCAAAAAAGGAGTTAAATTTTCAAATACAGAGGTGAATTAAAAAATTCTTCAATTCTCAACAAAATAATTGAGCTGCAAAACAAAACAAAAAAATGTTTAACAAAGTAGTTGAAGTTTGAACGAAAAATTTACATTTTTAACTTACAAAGATGATTCTTAAACAAATAGTGGAATTTTTATTTCAAAAAAAGATTGAACTTAAATAAAAGCATTTGCATTTTTAACCAAATAGTTAAATTTCCAACTCAAAAATACGATTTTTTTCGACACAAAAATTGAACATTTAATTCGAAAAGTATAATTTTGAACAAAATACCTGAATTTTGACCAGACGCTTGAATGTTCTACATACGAAAATAAATTTGCGATGCAATTGTTAGATTATTGAACTAAAAAGTCGCATATTATCAACAAAATAGTTGAATTTTTCAGGAAATTAATTAAATTCGCAACCTAGAAATATAATTTTTCAACCAAATGGTCGAATTTTCAATAAAAAAGATTTAAATTCAACCAAAAACAGTCGTATTTTCTACCAAAAAGATAAACTCTCAAGCCAAAAAGACAAATGTTTAAGAAGACAGATGAATTTCCAAACCAAAAGGATGAATTTTTTAGAATAAAATTGAACTATTAACCCGAAAAGTTTAATTTTTAACAAAAGACTTGAATTTTAACCACAATTGAATTTTTTACATGTCAATATAAATGTTCAAATCATAGTTAAATTATCAAGCTAAAAAGTTGCATATTTCAAAAGAGATTTGAATTTTAAAAAACAAAAGATTGATTTTAAATACAAAGGTTAAATTTCAATAAAAACAGATAAATTTTTAACCATATAGTTGATTATTAAAGTAAAAAATTGGAATTTTGAACTAAATAGATGAGCTTTTGACATAATAATTAAATTTTCAACCTACAAAGATGATTTTTCAAACAAATAGTGAAATTTTTAATAAAAAAAAGATTGAACTTAAAAAAAAAGAAGTTGCATTTTCAACCCAATTGTTGAATTTCAAATTAAAAAATGCCATTTCTTTAAAACAAAATTACGTTTTTATTTCGAAAACTTGAACCTTAAAAAAAAATACTTAAATTTTAAACAGAATACATGGATTTTAAACAAACACTTGAATTTTCTATACGCGAAGATAAATTTTCAATTAAATAGTTAAATTATTAAGCTAAAAAATCGCATATTGAAAAAAATTGTACTTTTAAATCCAAAATGATGAATTTTGAACAAAAAGGTTAATTTTTAATCAAAAGAGGTGAAATTCAACGAAATAGTTGAATTGTTAAGCAAAAGAGATGCATTTTCAAAAAAACAGTTGAACTTTTCATAAATTTAACAAAATACTCACAGTTTTAAAATAATAGTTGAAATTCCACCAAAATTCTTCAATTTTATAAATAAAAAATTTATTTGAATCAAATATTTAGATTTCCAAGCTAAAAAGTGTCATATTTTTTTTAACCAAACAATTGGATTTTTAATAAAAAATTAAGCTTTAATAAAAAAAAGTTGTAATTTCAACATAGTAGGTAAAGTTTCAACCCAGTAGTCTTTCAACCTACATAGATGATTTTTCAAATAAAAAGTAGAGAAAGTTAATTTTCATTCAAAATGAATGAATTTTCAACAAAATAGTTTAACTTTTCATAAATTAATTAAATATTCAGTCTAGGAATATGATTTTTCAACCAAATGGTAGAAGTTTTAATCAAAAAAATTAAACTTCAACCAAAAACAGTTGCATTTTCAACCAAGAAGCTAAAAAGATAAAATTTTAACAATAAGATGAATTTACAACAAAAAATGATATATTTGGTATGTCAATCAAAAATAAATAAATTCCCAACTAAATAGTTCAATTTTTAACCAAGTAGTCGAATTTTCAACCAAGAAAAATGTTTTCCTATTAAAAAAGTTAGTAGTAGAATTTTTAATAAAAAACTATTAGTTTTGAAACCATAAAGAAAAGAAAAAAATTTTAGCTAAGAAAAGCAATTTCGAACCAGAAGAAAAAAAAATTCAAAAGAAAAGTTAAATTTTTATACCATAAAATAAACTTGTAACAAAATAGATGATTTTCAAGCAAATAGGTGAATTTCTAACCAAATAATCGAATTTCCAAACAAAAAAGATCAATTTTTAACCGAGTAGTCGAATTTTCAAGCAAAAAAGATTTTTAATTAAAAGCAGTAAATTATCAACCAAAAATGAATTAGTTAAGTTTTCAATTAGAAAAAAGAATTTTCAACCAAAAGAGAAAATTACGTTTTCAACAGAAAGGTTAAATTTTTATACAATGAAATCAATTTTTAACAGCGAAATCCAACTTTCAACTAAGCGGTTGAAATTTCGACTAAAAATACGACTATTTAAAAAAAGAGTAGAATTTTCAAACAAAAAAGGTAATTTTTCAATTATATATTTAAAAGTTATATTTTAATTAAAAACGATCAATTAAAAAAAAGGAATATTTACATTTTCAGGTAAGAAAAGTAATTTTTATCAACAAAAAAATTTTTTAACAGGAAAGTTGAATTTTAAAATAATAAAATTAATTTCAAAGAAAATGGTTTAACTTTTAATCTAATAGTTGAATTTCAAATAAAAAAGATTAATTTGCTAGCAAAAAATATTTCCAATTCAAACGATACATTTTGTACCAAAAATGGAATAGTTAAGTTTTTCAGTTAAAAAAAGTCATTTTCAACCAAAAAAGAAGTTAAATTTTTAGAAAGAAAATTAATTTTCATCAACGAATTTCTACTTTTAACAGTTGAATTTTCTACCAAAAAGATTTTTTATTTAAACGATAAATTTTGAATCAAAAATGGAATAGTCAAGTTTTTTAGTTAAAAATAAGTAATTTTTAACCAAAAAGAAGGTTAATTTTTTTTATAATTAATTTTCAACAACGAAGTTTAACTTTTTACAAAACAGTTGAAATTTCAACAAAAAATATGACAAGAATGTTAAATTTTCAAACAATTAAATTAATTTAAAAAAAACTTGTTTAACTTTTTACTAAATAAATGAAATTTGGACCAAAAATATTGAATTTTTAACAAAATAGTTCAATTTAAAACAGAATAATTACATTTTGAACAAAATAATTGACTTTTCAAATAAATAATCAAATTTTCAGTAAAAGAAATATGCATCATTCTAACCAAGTAGTTGAAGTTTCAGCCAAGAAATATTTTTCATTAAAAGTGATAAACTTTCAACCAAGAATGGAATAGTTAATAGAATAGTTAACAGAAAAGTTAAAATTCTAAACAATAAATTAATTTTTAACAAATAAGAAGACAAATTCTCACTGAAAAATCCAATCGTAGAATTTTCAATTAAAAATCAACAATTTTGTAACAAAAATGGAATAGTCAAATTTTCAGATAAGAAAAGAAATTTTCATCCAAAGGAAAAAAGCGTATTTAACAGAAAAGTTGAATTTTCAAGCAATAAAATTAATTTTTGACAAAATAGTTTAATTTTTTAAAAATAGATAACTTTTTAACAAAATAGATGACTTCTTAACAAAATAGATCAATTTTTAATCAAATAGTCGAATTTCCGACAAGAAAAATGAATTTTCAGTTAAGAAAACAATAAAATTAATTTTTAACAAATTAGTACAAATTTCAATCAAATATTTTAATTTTAGACAAGATAATTACATTTTCAACCAAACAGTAGAGTTTTTAATTAAAAGAGATGAATTCTGAACAATAAGTTGTTTAATTGCTTCTATCAATCAGGGGAAAAAGCGAAGTTTGATTTCCATGGCCTTATTAGCTAACTTCCAAATTTCAAACGAAAAAAATCAAAACAGAGCTGACAAATTTCATGTCAAGGCTCTTCTATCAAACAGTAATTGTATTTGCTTATTTCTAAATGTCTGGATCGAATTTTTTTTGTAACGACACTATTCTAGAACCCTCTATAAATTATTTAATGTTTTTTTTTAAATTGATATCACAGAAAAGAAAATATTTTTATTTTGAATTCAAAACAATTGTATTGAAAAAAACGAATTTTCAACCAAATCGAATAATCGGCAATGAAAATAGATTCATTTTCAACCAAAAAGGATAAAATTACTATACAAAAAGAGCTAAATTTTTAACTATAAAAAAACAGATTTCTACAAGAGTGGAACTTTTGAGAAAAAATATTTTTCAGTCCATAAAGAAATAAAGACATTCGAACGTTGAATATTCAATAAAAAATAAGAGATTTCTATTAAATATTTAAATTTTCAACATAGATGGATGGATTTTTACCCTGAAAAGGTCAACTTTCAACCGAGTAGTTGAATTTTAAAAAAAATTTGATTTTGAAGCAAATATTTTAATTCGCAGTAGGCAAATTAATTTTTAAAAAAAGAAATTCTGAAAAAAGTAGTTCCATTTTTTAAAAATACTGCATAATTTAATTTTTTAGTCCAAAAGCGAGGCTTTTACAAAAAAGTCGAATTTTCAACAAAAAAGTTAACTTTATACAAATCAGTTGAAATTTTAACCAAGATGTTCATTAAAATTTTCATTCAACAACGGTAATTTTTTAAAAGCGAAAAAAACAACGAATTTGTAATGAAATGATTAAATTTTCGTCCAAATAGTTGAATTTTGTAACTAAAAAAAGATACATTTTTAACCAAACACACAATAGTTTAATTTTTATTACAAATAATTAATTTTCAACACAAAAGAAGCAAATTTTTTACAAAACAGGTAAATTTTCAAGCTACATATTTAATTATCAACTAATAAAAATTCTTTTTAACTGAGAAAATAAAAACATAGTTGCATTTTCGACCAACAAGATTGTTTTTCTATCAAAAGAAAACGAATGTTCAACAGATCACTTAAATTTTCAACCACATATCTAAATTTTTAAACTAAAAAACAATCATTTTCACCAGAAATGCAACATAGTTGTATTTTTATTACCAAAACCTAATTTCAACAATTCACATAAATTTCTAAATAAATAGTTGAATTTTTAAACTAAAAAGAGTCAAATTTTAACCAAAAACATAATAGTGGAATGTTTATTACATAAAAATTAATTTTTAACTAAAAAAGACGAATTTTCTAAAAAAAACAAGTGAATTTACTATCAAATATTTTAATTCTTCTGCCAACAAGACGAGTTTTATAAAAAACACTTGAATTTTCTACAAACATGTTAAATTTTTAGTTAACTATATTAAAGTTTAACAACAACAAAAAAAGAATGTTCAACATAATAGTTGCATTTTTTAAATAAAAAGATCAATTTTTAACGAAAAATACAATATTTACAATTAATTATTAATTAAACAATTAATTTAAAAAAAAAGAAACGAATTTTCTACAAAAGAAGTTAATTTACCAATACATATTTGAATTTTATAATCAATTCGACGACTTTTTACGAAACAGTTGATTTTTTGACCAGAATGCATAAATTTTTTAGCAGGAAAGTTAATTTTCATCTAAAGAGTGAAATTTTCAACCAAACTTGTAAATTTTCAAATAAAAAAAAAATATTAACAACAACAATGAGAAATTTGCAGTTTTTTTTAAATATGTAACTTTTTTCGATCTTCTACTTATTTCGAAGTAATAATTAATTCAATTCAACAAACTGCTTATTTAAATAAATTACAATGGTTAATAAATATCTTCTCCTAAACTGAAGCGTGAAAGTTGCGGTTTTTTTCTGAAATATTCAACTTTTTGCCTACCCTACACTAAGAGCGAAATAATAATAAGTTTGATCTAACAAAATTATTTTTAAAATTAATTAAATTGTTAATAACTATCTTCTTCTACAGTGAAGTTAGAAAGTTGCCATTTTTTCTGAAATATTCAATCTTCGTCCAGCTTTCACTAGAAGCGAAGTAGTAATTAATTACATTTAACAAAATCATTGTTCAAGCAAATTATTATTGTTAATAACTAACTCCTGCTAAAATAAAGCTAGATAGTTGCGGTTTTTCCTGAAATTTTCTACTTTTCGTCCACTTTTTACTTGAAGTAAGGTAATAAGTAATACAATTTAAAAAAAGTAATTGTTTAAACAAATAATTATTGTTAATAAATATGTTCTCCTTTAGCATTGCTGGAAAGTTGCAGTTTTGTCTGAAATTTGTAAATTTACTTTGGTTCTTTACATATGAAAAAATAGTAAATAAACTTCAGAGTGAATCATTTTTTTTAAATCTCTTTCTTTTTTGTGAAAATATTTTTCTGAGAGAAAAAGCACATTTGAAATATTCCTAAAATTCTATATATGGATTATATTAAATGTAAATATTCCTTAGAGTAGCAACTCAGACTCGTTTTGTTTAAAAAATCATAAATATTAATATTTAGTATTTGTTTCTAACTAAAAAATAAAAAAATTAACTGAATTTATTAGAGAAACGCAGAACTTCTTAGCATTACTCAAGAGAAGATTATTATAAACAATAATGCATTATTCAAATAACTGTTTTTCTTAACTTTAATTTATTATTATCTCAATGAATGAATAGCGGACAAAATGCAGAACATTTCAGAAAACATAAACTATCTAGAATTTCTATAGAAGAAGATTTTTATAAACCGCAATCATTTTCTTAAACAATCTTGTTTGTTAAACTACATAAATTATTACCTATTTTCAAGTGAATAGTTGATACAAATTTAGTTATTTCATAAAGAACCGCAACTTTCAAGCATTATTCAAAAAGAATATTATAAAAAATCAGAGAAAATTATCGAAATAATTATTTTTTTTAACCTAAGTTAATTAAAACCTCATTTTGATTTAAAGGTGGACAAAAAGTGAAAATTTTCAGAAAAACGGCAATTTTTAGTATTATTCTAAGAGAATATTATTATAAATAATAAATTTCTAAGTCTTCTATAATATAAAATTGCTATACACCATAATAAATTGTTTCAAAAGTTTATTTAGGCATCTCATTATTTATCAAAAGTGAGTTTCGATCATATTAGAAACAATTTATGTTAAAGAAAGGGCTAAAAATCGTAGTCAAAAACTCGCAAAATCCAGTTTTTCACTCATAGGGTTTTTTTTTTGGAGCCTATAAAACAGACTAATGGGGTTATATTCAAACAATAATTTTTGGTTTCTTATTTTATGGGTAATTGGAAAGAAAATTGTCAAGTTTTTACTCGATTCACATAATATTGACGATTTTTAATAAAATTTACAAAAAAGTCCTTTTTTATGGGAAATACTTGTTAAGCTTCATGGGGATTGTGTTACCTCAAAATATCGTTTGTTACGGAATTTGATTCCTTGTGGATTTGAATAAATTTAGGGGTGATACATGAATATTCAAGAAAAAAAATTCTCAATTAAAAATTAAAAATAATAATTTTTTAAATAAAAAATGATTTTTTTCGTAATACTAAAATTTTATGTAATTAAAAAAGATTTTTTCATATGAGGAAGTGTAGCAGCATGTGCTTACAATTCGTAGCCTGCATCTTTGAGAACAGACTTTTGTTGATCTCTCTTATCTCTTCCAAGGTTATTCCATCAAACTTAATTCTATTATTATCGTTTAGAAAAAATGTAACAGTTGACTTTTAAACCAAAAAAAAAAAACTGAAACAAAAATTAAATTTGTATTCAAAGATGAATTTTCAACTAAATAGTTGCATTTTCAAGCCATTTATCAAGCAATTTATTTTAAAACCCATAAAGATGAATGTCAATAAAAAAAAGTTCACAAAGAAAAAGAATTTTCAACAAAGTAGTTCAATATTCAAAAACGAAAATAATTGTAAACTTGAAATTTAAACTTACTTTGAATTTGATTTTGAATTTAAACTAAAAAATGCGAATTTTCAATACAAAAAAAGCTTTAACTTCTAACAGAATGAGTTGCACTTTCAATCAAATAGTTGAATTTTTACCCAAAAAGACGAATTTTCTAGAAAACCGTTAAGTTCTTTACTTGAACATTACAAATTTCAACAAAAACATGAATTATCAAGAAAAAATTCAATATTTCTCATTTTAACTTTAAAAAAAAGGATTTTTCAATCAAATAGATGAGTTTTCGACCAGAGAGTTGAATTTTCAACAGAATACTCTAAACCTTCACAAAATAATAAAAATTTTAACAAATTAATCCTATTTTCAACAAAATATTCAACATTTTAAAAAAATAATTGAATTTTTAATCAAACACTTGAATTTTGGAAACACAAAGATGAATTTTCAACAAATAAGTTGAATATTCAAACACAAAAATTAATTTTTAACTTTATATTTAAGGTTAATTTGAATTTTATTATGAATTTAAATATAAATTTAAACCAAAAAATGCAAATTTTCAATTTTAAAAAGCTTTAACTTATAACAAGATAAATTTTTCAATCAAATAGTTGAATTTTTAATTCGAAAAATTGAGTTTTTATTTTTAAAAATTGTTCACGAAAAATTTAATTGTTAATATTAAAAATCACAAAATGGAATTTTCAAAAAAGAAATATTTTTTCAAACATGGAGTTAAATTTTCAAAAAAATAAATAACTTTGCAACCAAAAACTCAAATTTCCACCTACAAAGGTAAATTTCCAAATAAATAGTTTAATTTTTAAGCGAAAAACATTGTTTTCAAAAACAATTAATTTTCATACCCCAAAAGATCAATTTTTCAATAGAAAAGTTAATTTTCAAATTTAAAAAAACTACAATTTTAATCAAATATGGGAATTTTCAACGGAAAAAATTAATTTTCAACTAAAGGGGTAACCTTTACAATTAAAAACTAAATCTCAAAGAAAAACAAACAAATTTAAAATAAAATAGTGGAAGTTTGAACGAAATAGTTGAATTTGAAACAAAAAAGTTCAATTTCGACAAACAAGATGAATTTTTTACCAAAAATATGATGTTGTAATCAAACGAATTAATTTTTAATAATATTACTTTTCAAATAAATTAATGAATTTCTAATAATACAAGTTTCTAACAAAATGAAGTAATTTAAAAACATTAGTTTTTAACCAAATAAATGAATTTTTAATAAATTAGTGACATTTTTAACCAAATAATAGTTCAATTTTCAACGAAAAATGATCATTTTGAAAAATAGAAGATATATTTTCTATCCAAAAAGATAAATCAACTGAATACATGAGTTATCGGGCAAATGGTTAAATTTTCAACTTATGAATAAAATAACTTCAAAAAAGAAGAGAATAGTTAAATTTTCATATAAATTAAATAATTTATAAACAAAAATACACTGAATATCCCGTAAAAATATTGAATTTCTTAACTAAAGAGATCTATTATTAACTAAATTTATAAAGATTCAACAAAGAAAATGGACTTTTCAACAAAATTGAACTTTCAACCAAGTATTTTACTTTCCGAAAAAAAAGGTTCAATTGACAATAATTGTAATATCATTAAAGAACGAATTAATTTTCAACCGAACAGTTTCATTTTATCCCAAAAAGATGGGCATTTTTTTATTAAACTACGAATGTTCAACAAAACCGTTTTATTTTCGACAAAAAAATTACTTTTCAACAAGATAGTTGAATTCTCAAGAAAATAGTTAAATTTGTTGACAAATAGTAGAATTTTTTATAAAAAAAGATGAAATATAAACAAATAGTATATCAGCAGACTTTTCAGTTAAAAACAATTAAGTTTTAAGAAAAATCTTCATTTTTAACAAAATATTTTAATTTTCTACGAAAGTAATAGAATGTTGAAAAAAAAATTAATTTTTAACATTGTTTAGAATATGTTTCTCTCTCATGTTTATTTATTATTTTTTCATAACTAAAAAAACAAAGAAAAGTTAAACGTTTCAAAAAAAACGCAACTTTCTAGCACCCATCTTAGATAAGAGACAATAATAATTGTTTCAACCATTAAGCAAAAAGAATATTATTTGAAATAATGATAGATTGCTTAAACAGATCTTTTGTTAACTTGAATTTATTATAACTTCATTCTGATTGAATCAATATTTTTCTTCCTAGGTTAAAAAATAAAAAATTTTGACTGCAAATAAAAATTTAACAATTGAGAAAGAATTGATCACGGTCATTGAAATTAAAAGATTCGAACTCTTGAAGACAACATTTTTTCATTGAAAGTTATAAAAACTCAAACGCAAATTAAAACACTGAAGGTGAAAAACTTTTGAATTTAAAACTTTTCAAATTACAGTTAAAACATTTAAAAAATAGAAAACCATGCTATCATTTTCAATGCAATGAATGAAAAAATTAATAAAAAAATATATAAATTTTCAAAATTAAATCATTTTAAGAAACAAATATTAAGTTATGAATTAAAATATGTTTCGAAATCTTTTCAAATAATCCCTTGAAAACTCGTTAAAAAATAATTTTAAAATTCTACAGAAATCTATTAATAACTTTACTATCTTGGAATTCCAATTTTTCCTTCAGCTTTTGTAAAATCCTGCAAAAGTAAAAAATGATCTTAAAATCATTCAGATTTTTCTTGGAAAATGTTGAAAAACTTATTAATCATTCTTTTTAAATTAAGTTTTTAAACAAATCATTATTGTCAGTTTTTCTAGAAATTTGTAAATAAATTTTTTATTAACCTTTTAAAACGCTTAAAAAAGCTTATAAATTTTGTGTTCGAAATCTTTTCAAATCTACCTTGTGTTTTAAAATGTGTTCACGTTTTAAATTATTTTTAAATCTTTCTAAAACTTTTAAATATATTTTGAATTTGTCATTTATTATTCCGCAATTTAAAAAAATATGATTAAATATATTTTTAAAATAATTTCAAAAAATATAAAATGATACAAAATTTTCCCAGCAAACTTAAATCCTCAAAAAGCTTAAAAATTTTATGTTGAAATCTTTAAAAATCTAAGTTTATTTTGTGATTTTTCGGAATCTTTTTTAGTTTTTAATTGAGTTTGAATCATCTTAAAACTTGTCAATGTCATTCAAGCAAACTTAAATTTTTTCCAGATTTATAATTGTTCAATTGTTAATAAGGGCTACTTCAAGTTGAAAATTCGAGATAAAAAATAAAAAGCACTAAGAAAGGTGGGCCTGTCCCTAAATTTTAATAATGATAAAAAAAGTTTTTTTTTGTAATTAAGTTTTTTTTTATAATTATCAAAATTTAGGAACAGACCCACTTTTCTTAGTGCTTCTTATTTATTTTTCCAAATTTTGAACTCGATGTGGCGCTTCATGGAAAATGAAATTAGGAAAAAGTTAGGAAATTAAAAATGTGTCTGTAAGGTAGGAATCTCGACACGTGACCTACCCGTCACATAGCCTTAATGCTTAAAAATTCAGGAATTTCACTTACAACTTAAGGACTGGTGAAATAGAACAATTCAATTTGCAATGTTAAAAGTTTAAATTTAACACTTTAAACTATTAACGATTTAAGGGTTTCTATTTCAAATAATCCAGTTTCAAATAATTTAGTTTTTAATATTTGATTTATAACTGCTGATTTTCATGAAAATAAAATTATTGCTAAATATTCCAAAAATTAATTTTTTTCACAATAAAATAAGAAAAATAGCGATTTGTGTTTGACTGTATTTCTTTTGTTAAAAATTTTTCATTTTTTTAAACAAAATTATGGTTGTAGAAATGTTGTACTTTCCGGTAAACAAATTTTTCACTAGGGCAGTTGAATTTTTAATCAAAAATATTCGTTTGCTACTAAAAAAGTCAAATTACCAGCGAAAAATAAAATAGTTAAATTTTCAACCAATAAAATGAATTTTTAGAAATATTTTTTTAGGCTGACTATTTCGTATTTATAGACAAGTCCTTTACCATTTTTTATGCTTGAAGTAAAAATAGCAAAATTCAGAGAAAATTATATAAACAGAATGTGTGGACTTTTCATTTGTTTAGTAAATAAAAAATTATTTTAAACTATATTTTTATATTAGCTTTAAAAGATTTATTGTAAATTTTTTAACTTTCGATTATTAAAAAAACGTTTCTTTACAAAAAATTGATATGCTGCAACATTTTTGTTTTCGGTTTCATTCACAGTGTTATCGTACCAAAAAATTGAGTAACCTCCTTCATTAAAATTTGAAGGTAAGTTGATTGTCTAAATAATGGTGTCATTGTCATTTTTCCATAATTTTTGTCTTACGTCTTAATTTCCTGCATAACAATACATAAAAAATTAAATCATTAAATTCAAATATAATAATTAAATTATTAAAATAATTTGTTATTAGAAGTAAAAATATTATAATTATTAATATCTTTATTTTTAAGGGCTATTATCACAAAAATAAAAAATAAATTTATTGGAAAATTCAAATTAACATGAAATCCATACTTTTATTATCTTCTAAAAAATATTTTCTTAAGGCCATGTGACGACTAGGTCACGTGACCAGATTCCGACCTTACCAACACTTTTTTTTATTTCCTAACTTATTATCACACTAAGTGCCACATCGAGTTGAAAATTTGAGATAATAAATGAGAAGCACTAAGAAAGGTGGGTTTGGTCCTAAATTCGGATAATTATGAAAAAAGCAACAAAAAAAGACTATTCACAAAAAAACATGTTTTCAAATTATTAAAATTTAGTATCAGGCCCACCTTTCTTAGGGCTTCTTATTTAGTATCCCAAATTTTCAACTCGGTGTAGCACTTCGTGTGAAAATAAGGTAGGGAATAAAAAGTGTCGGTGAGGTAGGAATCTAGTGACGCCTTAATTATTAGAGTTTTAATTGAGAGAAAAAAATTCGGTCATTTCCGGGTTTTTGTGAGTTCGAAAAATGTTTGAAAAAATCCGATCTCTAAAATCTAAGCATTTTCTTATGTGAATTAATCCAGACTAAACTGTAAATAAAATTACTGAAATTCGACCTCTTAAACTTCAAATTTTTGAAATTACAGTAAAAAAAATTTTATTCCAAAAAATTTTGATTGGAAGATGCAATAATTTAAACGTTTTAAATGAGAGCTTTTACCACTTTCCAAATAAAATGTTTGTAATCAAATGCTATTAAAGATTTATGGTTAAAAATATGAATTCACACTATCATTTTTAATGCTGTTAATTAAAATTAATCCTACCTACCAGCTCGATAAAGTTGCAAAAAATAAAGAATATCCCTGTTTCAACTCAAAAAAATGTTTGAGTCATAAAACTTAAAAATATCCCTTTTCCAATTCAGAAAAAAATTGAAAACCACAATTTTCTAACTTCCGTGTAAGTAAAAATATTTTAAAAATTTCACTATTGAAAAAAATTAAGAATAAAACATTCTTCTCTTAAAATCAATAACAACAATTTAGAAAAGAAAATATTACCACTTTATGCAAAAAAAGTCATCTCTTTCGACACAATAAAAATGATGAAATGAAAAAATGGCCTCTTTCAAATCTAAATAAAATTTCAATCCCGATAAGGAATAACAAAAATTTCTTCCATTCTAACTCATAAAAATAAAAAAAAATAAAAATTTATTTATGGAAAAAGATTTTAAATCCAGAAAAAAAAACTTTGTCCCTTCCAACTCTATAAATATATTTTTTCCTTAAAACACTTTCTCTTCAGAAAAAATTCTAAATTAAAATTTCACCCTGTTCAACTTAACAAAACAAAATAACTCTTTTTCAATTGAGAAAGAAGATCAAAACCCAAAATTTGGACCCTTCCGAATCGAAAAAAATCTGAAAAATATTCCTATTTCAAATAAAAAAAAACGTAAACTAGAATTTTTCTCCTTTACAACCTATAAATTTTTTTTTTAAAACCCTCCTTCAATTCAAAAAATAAAAAGGTTCACCCTTAAACTGAATAAAAATGAACAAAAATTATGTTTGTTTTAAATATTAAAAAAACATAACATTTAAAATCGAAATTTCCTTTTTTCAAACTTATAAAAACAGATTTAAAAATAACCCTCTTTGAATTCTGTAGAAAAGATTGCAAATCGAAAAAATAACCGAAATTTTATCCTACTAACTCCCTCTTCCAATTCGGGAAAAATTTGTAATAAAAAATACTTCTCTTAAACTTGATAAATATTAAAATAAAAAAATTAAATTTTTAAATGAAAATTAATTGATTGGGTGATGTGAGAAAAAAATGAGAACTCTATCTAAACTACTATCAGCGAGAAAACTATAGGAATCTGCCTTTGAAGCTCAACAACTCAGTCAAAAAATATGCTAACGCAACAAAAAAACATTCATTTAAAAGCTGAAAGTGTTCTACGTTAATGATCTTGAAGACGTTTATATTTTTGTGCTTAGCAGACTGAAAAATGTAAAATAAGTAAGGATTTTCGAGTACATTAAAGAACAGTCAAGTTTAGAGCATTATTTCTTGTACAAGGGGCGATGGGAAAAATTTGAAAAATTCCATAAGTATGAGGAAAACTGTTGTGAACCAGTTGCAGTTGAGAAATTTAAAAAATAATAAAAATTGTTGCTTAAAAGTACAAAAATGTGCAACTATATTATCTTCAGTTCTAATACAAATATTAAAGCGATTCAAACTGCAAACTGTAATTGATAGGGTCTGTATTTATTTTCAATCACCCGTAAGGATGTGTTAGTCTTATTTTTTTGTGAAAATCGCGATATTAAAAAAAAAATTTTTTGTTAGTAAACAAGTG
The DNA here is from genome assembly GCF_010883055.1 of Belonocnema kinseyi. Classification (NCBI taxonomy): domain Eukaryota; kingdom Metazoa; phylum Arthropoda; class Insecta; order Hymenoptera; family Cynipidae; genus Belonocnema; species Belonocnema kinseyi. The sequence continues at coordinate 93,407,324 of NC_046661.1, forward strand.
ACAGAAAGCAGGGGGTGGTGCGTTTTTTTTAATGCCGACCGCTGGTCCCTTTCTTCGACCCGTGGCCAGGTGACATCTAAGCATTCAAAACCAGGGGTCAAAGAAGGGCACCAGCGGTCTGCAGTAAAACAAAAAAAGGGCCCCCCTGCTTTCTGCCACTTGTTTTATAATAAAAAATTTTTTATTATTTTTTAAATTTCTCAATTGTAACTGGTTCACAACAGTTTTCCTCATACTCATGAATTTTTTCAAATTTTTGCCATCGCCCTTTGTATAAGAAATAATGCTCTAAACTTGACTATTCTTAAATGTACCCGAAAATCCTTACATTTTTTTTATATTTTTCAGTCTGCTAAACACAAAAATATGAACGTCTTCAAGATCATTAACGTAGAACACTTTCAGCTTTTAAATGACTGGTTTTTGTTTCGCTAGCATTTTTTTTCGACTGAGTTGTAAAGCTTCAAAGGCAGATGCCTACAGTTTACTCGCCAATAGAAGTAGGTTTTTTGTACCAGTTGTTTTTTAACCTGTCACCATCGTGAATGACTACTATTGCTGGAAAACTGATTTGATTGTTAATTTCTTTTTCGAGGGTGAATTTCAAATGATTATAATTGTTGAAAGTACTTAGAATAGTATAAACTTCACAAGAAGTAGGAGGGGTTATGCTGTCAGAGATTTATCGAAATCCTTAAAGTCGTTAAAAATACCGTTAGTCTTGTAAAAAATTTCGGATTACCTTCATAAAATAACAAATTACGTATTAAACATCTCGTTGCTGACTTCGAGTCTAAAATACATCACATACCAGAAGACCGTAGAAATCTAGCCAGATTAAAATTTGTAAACTGTATCAACAATTTTTTACAAAAAAATAATTTTAAAAAACCCTTTTAAACGAATTTAAAAAACAGCTGCAGAGAGATGTAGTAGTCTCTAAAGGGTTCCTAAAAGAGAACCCAAGTTTTCATTTACCAAACCGAATCAAGGGAATAAAACAGTAGCTATGCACCAAACTGATTATGATAACAAACTCAACTATAATGCTATCAGATAAAAGCACCTATCAACCATTACATCATGATCCCACTAAAGATATTTTAAAAAGAATAAATAAACTAGTTACAGAATGGTAACAAAAAAATACTTTAACGAAAACACTGCAAAACAATTTAAAGTCTCAGAATTCCTGCCAGATGTTACGGGTTAGCAAAAATTCATGAACCTAAAGTTCCTCTTAGACTCATAGTATCCACAAATGATAGTCCAGCTTACAACCTAGCAAAGTATCTCAGCAAACAAATCTCTGACAGAATAATCCCTCCTACTTCTCGTTTAAAAAATAGTTCGAAATTTGTTCAACGCATTAAAAATATTAAAGTCCCTCAAGGTTTTGTGGTCTTTTCACTTCACGTAGTTTCTTTGTTTACAAGCGTTCAAATTGAATTAGCACATAAAGCAATAAAAAAACATTACAATGAAATTGAAACCAAAAAGAAAATACCAATTACAGACTTTAGAAATGGCCTTAGAGCTTACGCCAATAACAGCGCATTTCGATTTAAAGGCATATCGTACAAACAGAAATCAGGCCTTCCTATGGGTTCTCTTCACTCTCCTATTGTTGGAGATATCGTAATGGACGAACAAGACAAAGAATGACTTGCAAAACTTCAATTCGAACTTCCATACTATTTCCGTTACGTAGATGATATCATAACCGTAGTACTAGAAACCGAAGTTGATACTATTCTACATATTTTCAATAATTACACCAATAAATTGAAATTCACCCTTGAAAAAGAAATGAACAATCAAATAACTTTTCTAGACGTGGTGGTCATTCGCGATGGTGACAGTTTAAAACCCAACTGGTACACGAAACCTACTAGCTCATATAGAATTCTCAATTTTTCTCACATTACCCAATGAAATATGAAATTAATGTCATCAACAAACTAGTAGACAGGAGTACCATTCTTTCTCACAAAGATTTCCATTATGATAATATCCAGAAAATTCAATCAATTTTAATAACAAACAATTACCCATTCAAATGATTAACAAGTTAATAAAACAACGTTTATATGCAATTGCACAGAAAAACTCTCAAACAAATATTCAAACCCATCAACCCTCGACTAGCCATGCCTCTGCAAACACACACACACACACACACACTAACGAGTAACACCAACACGACCGACCAAAATCAACCTGTGACCGCACTACTACCAAAGAAATATCTATCTCTACCATACCTAAAGGAACTTTTGGAAAAATTGTCAGGCACTCTAAAAAATTTCGACGTAAAACCAGCCTTCCGTCATGTGAATTATTTATCATGAGTTTTCAAATTAAAGAAAGACCCCATCCCGACACCCGACATTAAAAATGCACAGAAAAACGCTGATGTTAAATTTGTTGCAGCTCAAATTTCATTGGGCTCCGAATGATCATTTGAGAGAGTTTTCAAGTCTCAAATGTATTCCTCTGAACGTAGGTGCCCATGTGGGCATCTAGGGGAAAGTATCATTTGGAGACAGAATTTTGGCTCATGCAGAGTTGTGGAGTTCTGAACCGCGCTGTCAGCCACCTGAATACCTGTCAAAGCAACTATTCGCTTTGCGATATTAGCCTAAATAATTGTTAATAAGGAAACCAATTAAAACAATATTTACCTAATTTTCAAATTTCTTTCATTTAATAGGGCGTACCATAGTCACATAGAATAAAATTATAACTTCCTAATGCAACTTCCAAAAGTTAGGTTAGTCATGCCCGTCGACATTTAAACTAAAACCGGGATGTATAGAAAAAGTCATGACCGTCTGCATATACAATAAGGTTTTTTCACTCCAATCACTAGCTCACTTCACTTCGTTGAATACTGAGGGCATAAAAATTGACCAAATGCATGGGAATTGGTTAATTTTTGCTCTATTTTTCTAATATCTTCGTAGAAAGTAATTTTTCTGTATAAGTGCAATTAAAAAATAATTTTTATTTTTTAGGGACTATTTAATGCAATAATGAAATAATAATAATGTTCATTCATTCGTGCGTTACGGCTGAGCGCTGGTTGTCTACCCTTTGAAGCGCGATTCAAAATTACATTGAAAAACAATTCTTGCAATTTAACTAAATAATTATTAAAATATACACAATATTGTCATCATTGTTCCACAGTAGAAACCGGAAAAATAAATTAAATCAGCCGGCAGGAAAAAGTTGGGATATGAAAGCCTCAATTAGGTATTTTGACTTCAATCATCAGCTAACTTCTCTTTGTTAAAAGCTGTGGGCGGGGGGGGGGTGGATCAAATGCATGGAACAAAACTTTATTTCTGTAATATATCTGTAATTAATAATCATTATTATTATTTTATTATTTCATTAAATAGTAATTAAAAAATAAAACCTATTTTTAACTACACTTATATAGAAAAAATTACCTTTTACGACGATATTAGCTGTTTATTGAAGTGAAAATACCTAATAGGCTTTTATCTTATCAGTTTGAATGTTCCCGCCGCTATATTTAAAACATTCCAATGTTTCATGAAACTTTTTAATAGGCTAAAGTTTCATGCAAATTTACATCCCCACTCATCACGAAAAACAAATTTCTGTTTTTATTATACAATTGTATTTACCTTATCTTTCATGTATGACACTAGCCACTGCAAGATTAGATATCTAAGATACCTTTAAACTTCCGCAGAAAATCTAGTGGAAATTTGTTCGAACGACCAGATATCAATTTCGATACAGACGGTCACGACTTAGTTTGTACATCCCGGCTTTGGTGGTTTGAATGTCATATAGTAGGTTTTGACTAACCTAACATTTGGATATTATATCACGTCAAGTACTATTTTTATTCCAAGACTATTTAGTCGCTGGTAAATAGGAGGAAATAAAAAGTTAGGTAATTATTATTATAACCTACCTACTTATTAACATCTGTTTCACTCAAATAACGACCGACAAAATGATCTTGACAGGTGATTTACAGTTTGTAGACCTCCACGTTGCACTGGATGAGAAAAAAACAGTGTCTAAATGATGCTTTTCCCCTAGATTCTCCGAATGAACCTGTGTGGCTCAAATTTGTTACAACTCTATTGAACAGCGATTCCGGTGTACATTGGAGGATAAGCGATATTCTGTGTGTATTTTGCTAAACTCCTTGTTCTAGTTTGTACAGTACATTGGCACCACAAAACGTCCGATTAAATTCATAATCCACGAACACACAAAAGACGTTTACAAATCACCTTCAAAATAGACCGCATCAACTAAACACTCCTGGTATGAAGATCACGCCTTTAATTTTCAATAGACTAAAATGATTAACAAAACTGTTGATTACAGAAAACGCATGTTACAAGAAATGATTCACATTGCAAACGAACCTAATATTATCAATCAAAGAACAGACATTCGAAAACTTTCTTCTTTTTGTAAGGCTTTATTTCAGAGAAAATAAAAAATCTCAAAACTACAATACATTTCAAAATTAACAAAAGCAATAAATAAGTACCCTTCAGTAAATGAAAATGCAGCAAAGTCCCAAATCTCAAATTTACAACCTTTCCTTTAAATGTCACTGCACCCTGAGCTCTGATATTAGCCTGGGATCCGAAGAGGAGAGTGAGCATCAAATTTATGTCCTGATGATTTAATGATTGATTCTTGTGCAGAATATTCTACTGATTCCGAATACGAGGTGTGTTTAAAAAATAAGGTGACTTTATGGTTTTCTCAAAAAATATTCATTTATTCCTCAATATTTATGTTGTCCCCTTCAAAGTAATCCCCTTCAGATATAATACACTTGTGCCAAAACTTTTTCCAATCATCGAAGCACTTCTGATAATCATTTTGTGGTATAGCCTTGAGTTCTTTCAGCGATGCAGTTTTTATCTCCCCAATCGTTGAAAATCGATGTCCTTTCATGGGTCTCTTCAGTTTTGGGAAAAGAAAAAAGTCACTGGGGGCCAAATCCGGTGAATATGGAGGCTGAGGCATGACTGTAATGCTGTTTTCGTTCGGATCCTTTGATCAAAATTAAGCAGTTTTAGAACAAATTTCGCTGAAACACGTTTCATGCCCAAAACGTCCAAAAAGATAGCATGGCATGAGCCAACCGATATGCCAACATCTTCAGCAACTTCTCTGATGGTAATTCGGCGATTTTTCAACACCATTTCTTCCACTGCTTGAAAGTTTTCATCTGTTGTTGATGTGCTGGGACGTCCAGGGCGAGGTTCGTCTTCGACATCCTCTCGGCCTTCTTGGAACAGCTTGTACCACTTATACACATTTTTCTTACTCAGAGTAGACTCACCGTATACAACTGTTAACATTTCAAGAGTTTTAGAGCACTGGATTCCATTTTTCACACGAAATTCAATGCAAACTCTTTGCTCCATTTTTTTTCGAAAGAAGAAAATCGCCGAGAACACCAAACCCTTCTAACCTTTTACGCCTCGGCAAGAAAAACAACACGAGCTATATAGTCAAAACTGTGAACATATGATCGTGACGAGTGTACGAGGGTGGATCAAATATAAACCGGAATTTTACAAATACTTTTCTTAGCCAATCGCAAGCACTCTCACAGTATAGGCTCTTGTAATGTAGTGTATTAGGAGTGGGTAAAACGCTTGGTGAGCTGTTTGACTCAGTCAATTCGTCAGTACAGCTATGAATGAGCAACAGGTTCCAGCGTCCGTTGCACAACGGGTTATAATAAAGTTTTTAACTAAAGAAGGCGTTAAACCGTGCGAAATTTTGACTCGATTGAAGGATCAGTATGGGGATGATACTCTGTCTAAAACTCAAGTGTTTGATTGGGCCAAAAAGTTTAAGAGTGGACGAGAAAGTGTGGAAAATGTGAGTCATAATCGACGTCCAAGACCAAGTTTCTCTGGCGAAAACACTGGTGCAGTTCGTGACCTTATTGAAAGTGACAGGCGGTTCACTATTCATGAAATCGCTTTACAGGTGGGCATTAGCTATGGAAGCGCTCAAACAATCATTAA
>NC_046661.1:93413476-93416135 GCF_010883055.1 Belonocnema kinseyi
AGCCGGTAAGGTCCTCGCGACCGTCTTTTTCGACTACAGAGGAGTGTTGCTCATTGATTTCCTACATGATCGACGTACGGTTAACGCTGCCTACTACTGCCATCTGTTGGAGGCAGCAAAAGCCGCTTACAGAAGCAAAAGACGCGATAAACCCATCAGAAAAGTCATTCTTCTTCATGACAATGCCAGGCCACATACGGCGGGTGAAACGAAACAAAAACTAGAGGATATGCATTGGGAAACCCTTGAGCATCCTCCATACAGCCCAGATTTGTCACCCTGTGACTATCATTTTTTTGCGCCCATGAAACATGCACTTGGAGGATTGCGATTTGACAACGATCAAAATGTTGAGGAATTCGTGCGCAATTGGTTGATGACTCGACCTCAAAGTTTCTACGAGCAAGGAATTAACAAGCTTCCAAACCGCTGGAAAAAATGTGTAGAGCGTGAAGGAGACTATGTAGAAAAATAATCAATAGTATTTTTGTATTGTTTTATAAATAAATAAATATTAAAAAAGAATTCCGGTTAATATTTGATTCACCCTCGTACCAACACAACAAAACAACAAATTTAAAACTTGAATGTACGTGGCCCGCGAAAATTGAAAAGTCACCTTACTTTTTGAACATACCTCGTATATCGGGTGCACATAGCGAATTCCGGGGCGTTTTGTTGTTATTTGACATTTTATGTGTTTAGATAAAAAATGTCATATCTCTAAAAATTATTAAAGTTTTAAAAATATTTTTCCATATTCATTTAAAGAAGTGTGATATGAACAAATTTATTTGATGGTATATGTTGATTTATTTGACAGTTTTCGATAAAAACAATAAAATAGCTCTTAATGAAAAGCCATTTCTACAGTACATTTTTTTATCATTTCACAATTTTTTTTCTGGAATCATATAGAACTAGCTGAGACAAAGATAATTTGTTTTGAAATTTTTTTGATTGCGCTATTGGTTTAGAAAATTCTATTAAGTAGGATGTTTGCGCGTGGGCGCTTATGTGTGAGGTTGCGGTTCAGAATGATAACCTGCAGCTTCCGAGCCCCCCTCGTTGCGTAGCCATTCAATGCTCTTACTAACACTCGTACACACAGACGTGAAAACTTTGTATTTAATAAGAATTTTTTCAAAGCTAAACTAATAGCATAATTGAAAAAATTTCAAAACCGATTATATTTACGAGTATCTTAGTTAATTCTGCATGATTCTAGAAAAAAATTTTTAACTGATAAAAAATGTACTGTACAAATCGTTTTTTATTAAAACGCTATTTTTTTCTCGAAAACTATCAATTAAATCAATATACACTACCAACAAAATTTGTGCATATTACACTTCTTTAAATGAATATGGGAAAATATTTTCAAAACTTTAATAAATTTCAGAGATATAACATTGTTCATCCAAGCACATAAAACGTCAAATAACAACAAAACGGCCTGGAATTCGCTATGTGCACCCGATATATTGGGAATCAGGAGAACATTCTACACAAGAATCAATTATCAAATCAGCAGGACCTAAAATGGATGCTAAAGTGCTCTTGGATCCCAGACTATATGCACTTCTCCCACTAAACCTTAAAGCCGCATAGCCCGTTTCACATAATGCCCTTAGTCTTCTAAAAATCAGACGTTTTCCAACATTGACCACAAAAAATAGGCACTTTAGTTACAAAAGATGTGTTAAAAAAAAACGAGGGAAAATTAAATTAAATTTATCGACAGTGTTCGGCAACTAATGTTATTAGTGCAATGATGGTAGAATGATTTTCCTGCACAATTGCTAAGGTTAGTAATCATGTAGAAATATATTTTTATTGTTTCTCACTAAAAAAAGGGGGGAGGGAACTGATGGGATTAAAGAAATTACGGATAACCAAAATCTATTTTATGAACCAGTATTCGAACTATTCGTGATTTTTTCCGTCACATAGTTCTTGGATTAATTCCTTTTTGTTTTATTGTGAGTTTTTTGCAATTATTCACAAATAATTAGAATTCACGGTATATTTTTAATTTGATAATATTAGAAAACAATTAGAATTTAACTGATAAAATTATTTTTCCGTCACTCACAATGTATAGAAAGCTTGTATAACTTAAAATGTAAATTTTGGTTTATTTACAAATAAATCACTGAAGAGGGATCCCACATTAGTCGAAACGTTTGATTAAAAAACAAAGTTTCTTGATTACTGGACCCTAAAGTCCATGTAAAGAAATGCCAACTTATTTAATACCAGAGGGCAATATAATTCCATATCATGAATTTTAAAGTAGAAATTTTAACCAAATAGCTGAAGTTTAAACTTTTAAAGATACAGTTTGAACTAAGAAGATTCAATTTCTACACGGAAAATTTTTTTAAATGCATGTGTTTCCAGCAAAAATGATGATTTTTTTAACCAACTAGATTATTTTTGACTGAAAAAGGTCAATTTTCAACTAAATACAAATTTTTCAGGCAAATATTGGAATTTCTAACTTTTGAAGAATAAATTCTTAACAAAAATTAAATAGTTAGTTTTTTAGATTTTAGGCTTTTCTGAACGCGGAGAACGCTTTTACACACGAACGAATTTAAAGACCTTTTCCGACCTTTTGTGAAAAAAAGCTTCTAGCTCCATGACAGGAAGCATA
>NC_046661.1:93416235-93420360 GCF_010883055.1 Belonocnema kinseyi
AAACATTTTAGAAAACATTGAAACTCGCTCTTTTTTCCATTGCAAAAAAGAGGAAAAATTTGAATATAAATTTCAATTTAGCAGTAAAACTTCTATAATCAATTTTCAACTAAATACAAATTTTTCAGGCAAATATTGGAATTTCTAACTTTTGAAGAATAAATTCTTAACAAAAATTAAATAGTTAGTTTTTTAGATTAAAAAAACAGTGTGTGGCAGTAAAGCCACACGGAAAAAGTGAAACTTTGATGGAATAATTTTTAGATTTTTTATGAGAAATCATTATGATTTTTTACGAGATAGCATGGTGGAAAATGTAGACAGAAGAGGTAGAGCGTATGTGACGTGGAACGAAGAAAACTTTAAGTTCCAAAAAATTTAATTTTGATCATGGAGCAATAGGGATTTGTTTATTAGATAGAGGAAATCTGCATAATTCAGAATCAATAAAAGCCGGAAAATCAATTTCACGATTTTGTTTTGTTTTAGCCTGGCAGTAGTGGGGATATTGAAGAGGAGTCTTTAGAGCAATTGCGAATCGCTGCACAAAAGGAAGACTCGAACCAAAGAAGAAACGAATGTTGAACTAAACATATTATTAGATTCTATTATCGTATTTATCTAATTCAATATATACATGAAATTAAAATTATGGTGAACTAGTCCCTCGCCCAAAGTTATCTCATTACAAGAACGGCTTTGTAATAATTGTAGTATAATCATGAAGTGAAGTTGGACGTTGAACATTCTAAGCTCACCACATTTACTTAATTAATTTAATTAACGTTACCTAGTTCCTTGGGGAATTGGAATAATTAAATGCTTTCATCAAACAAGAAATTATGGTACCATATGCTCATTTCCAAGCAAATATTAATTATTAATTATAAATATCAAACGGGATACTTAAATTTTTTTTAATGTTTTGGCTTCTGATTTCAATTTCAGGTGTCTTTAGGAAAATTAAGGATTAAATTATCTCAAATGAAATGAGTGTATTTCATTTAAAACAAAATAGTTAGATTTTAGGCGGAGTTTAATTTTCAAGATAAAAAGAAAATTATAAGGATCGATTGCGAAATTTGGAAAAATAAAATTCCAAAATAATCAGATTTCGGGATAATAATATTCCCGATTAATAAAATTCCAGAATAATGAAATTTCCGAATAATAAAATTCCAGGATGATAAAATTGGCTAATTATAAAATTTCTGAATAATAAGATTCAAAAATAATAAAATTCCCGAATTGGAAAATTTCTGAAAAATAAAACTCCCAAATTATAAAGGACTCCAGGGAAGACTTGAAAATCAAAAAAATAAAATTCCTGACACTGTAAAATTTCACGAATTGGAAAATTCCCGAATAATACAATTTTCAAATATTAAAATTGTACAATAATAAAATTGCCGAATAATGGAATTTCAGAATGATAAAATTGCGTAATAATAAAATTTCCGAATTATAAAATTGCTGAATTATAAAATTCTCGAGGGATGACTGAAATCCGAAATAATAATAATATTCTAGAATAATAAATTTCCAGAATAAAAAAATCGTCAAATAATGAAATTTCAGAATAATAGAAATGCCGAATAATAATATTCCCGTATTGGAAAATTTCCGAAAAAATAAATCCCCTGAATACTAAAATTCTCCAGGAAAGACTAAAAATTCTGGCAAAATAACATTTTTGAAACTGTAAATTCTCCGAATTGAAAAATTACCAAATAATAAATTCTGCAATAATGAAATTTCCGAACAATAAAATTCTAGAGTAATGAAATTTCAGAGTAATAAAATTGAAAAATAATAAAATTCCAGAATATTAAAATTACCCAATAATGAAATGCCAAAAGAATGAAATTTCTTAATAATAAAATTTTAGAATAATAAAAATTCCGAATAATAATATTCCCGAATTGGAAAATTGCCGAAAAAAGAAAACTCCTGAATTATAAAATTCTCCAGGGAAGACTAAAAAATCTGGAAAAATAACATTTCTGAGACTGTAAAATCTCCGAATTGAAAAATTCCCAAATAATAAATTCTACAATAACGAAATTTCCGATTTAGAAAATTCTAGAATAATGAAATTTCAAAGTAATAAAATTGAAAAATAATAAAATTCCCGATTAATAAAACTCCAGAATATTAAAATTACCCTCGAAATGACCCAATAATGAAATTCCAAAAGAATGAAATTTCCGAATAATAAAAATTCCGGATAATAATATCCCCGAATTGGAAAATTTCCGAAAAAATAGAACTCCTGAATTATAAAATTCTCAAAGAAATACTAAAACATCCGGAAAAATAACATTTCTGAGACTGTAAAATATCCGAATTGAAAAATTCCCAAATAATAAATTGTACAATAACGAAATTTCCGAATTATTAAATTCTAGAATACTGAAATTTCAGGGTAATAAAATTGAAAAATAATAAAATTCCCGATCAATAAAGTTCCAGAATATTAAAATTACCCTCGAAATGACCCAATAATGAAATTCCAAAAGAATGAAATTTCCGAATAATAAAATTCTAGAATAATAAATTTCCAGGACAATAAAATTTCCAAATGATGAAATTTCAAAATAATAAAATTGCCGAATAATAATATTCTCCAATTGGAAAATTTCCGAAAAAATAGAACTTCTGAATTGTAAAATTCTCTAGGGAAGACTTAAAAATCCGAATCAATAAAATTTCTGAGACTGTAAAATCTTCGAATAATAAGATTCTGGAATAACATGTTTCAGGATCATAAAATTGCCGAATAATAAAATTCCGGGATAGGAAAATTCCTGATTAACAAAATTCCAGGAGAATGAAATTCCCGAAAAATATTACCAAATAATAAAATTACTGAATTATACAATTCTCAAGGATGGCTCAAAGTATTCATAATGATAAATTCCAGGATATTCAATTATTTTTGTTGAATTAGATGATAATTGTCTGGCTTTAAATTAAAAAGTAGAAAAAAAGATGAAGAATTCAGAAAAAACTTCCTCATTCTAATTCTATTCTAACAGAAAATTGATATAAATACGTATTAATAAATTATTAAAACAGTTACTTTTGCTCATTTGAATTGATTATAATCACAATCTAATTAAAAAGTTGACAGTGTATAGAACATTCTAGAAAACACGCCAACTTTCTAGAATTATTCTAAGAGAATATCTTTATAAAGAATAAAAACTGACTTAAACAATGATTTTGGTTAAATTCAATTGACAATTGCCTGGATTTGAATAAAAGGTTGAAAACAAGTTAAAAAATTCGGAAAAACCCGCGACTTTCTAATTTTATTCTAAAAGAAAATTGCTATGAATAATAATAAATTATTTTAACAATTAATTCAAAAATCATCATATCAGTATGCATTAATAATTTATATATTCAAAACAATTTATTATAAGAAACTGAAACAAATTATAATTAGCTCATAAAAATGCGCAAGACTAATTTTTCACTTATGGGTTTTTTTTGAAACCCCATAAAGAAGACTTATGGGGGCGATATACAAAAACTCATTTTTCATTAATATTTTATGGCTAATTTTAAAGAGCAATGATAAGCTTTAAATCTATTCACCTAATATTGACGATTCTGAATACAGTTTACAAAAAAGTTTTTATTTTCTTATGGGAAATACGTGTTAAACTTAATAGGGCTTTGGGAACCTATCCAATATATTTGTATTCATTTCGGAAAAATGAATTATTTGGTAAATTAGAAAAAAATTGGGAGTGACATGCATGGAAATTCAAAATGAAAATTTCTACCACCCTAGTGAGAAGTCTGTGAATATTGCTAACCTGAAAGGCAATTAAAAAAATGCTAATTTTCCGAGACAAGTAAAGATCAAAAGTAGCCTTTGCTGGGTATATGACTGTGGGTCCGTTTTGAAAAAAATGTCTTAAAAAAAGAAGGGAGCCGAGTCCACATCAAATATACATTCGGGAAAACATTCTGTAGGCTTCCCTTTGTGAGAAAATAGCCCCAGGCTTTCGCGGCTTTTCTGAACGCGGAGAACGCTTTTACACACGAACGAATTTAAAGACCTTTTCCGACCTTTTGTGAAAAAAAGCTTCTAGCTCCATGACAGGAAGCATA
>NC_046661.1:93420460-93429003 GCF_010883055.1 Belonocnema kinseyi
AAACATTTTAGAAAACATTGAAACTCGCTCTTTTTTCCATTGCAAAAAAGAGGAAAAATTTGAATATAAATTTCAATTTAGCAGTAAAACTTCTATAATCAAGAACACTGAAAAATGTTTACGAGGTCTGTTAAAAAAATACGCGGATTGAGGTCATTAAAAAAATGTACGTTATTTGGAAGTTACACGTCTGGGTCTCCTTCGAAATACTCTTCTCCCCAACGCACACACTTATCCCAACAGTGTTTCCACTTGTTATCAAATCGAAATCATCTCAAATCTTCTTCCTTTGAGGGATTTTTTTAGTTTTCGGAACAAGGAAAAGTCTCAAGGACCAAGGTCAGGTGAGTATGGGGGTAGGGAAGTACAGTAATCGAGTGTTTGGCCAAAAAGTCACGAGTTCGCGATTGGCGAAATCTCGTAACAAGATCCAACTGATATCCCACACTCTTCAGCAAGCTCCCTAATGGTCAGACGTCGATTTTCGCGCATTAGGGTGTTGATTTTGTCAACGTGTGGGTCGTCAGTTGACGTTGAAGGACGCCCAGGACGCTCATCATCGTCAATCGACTGTCGGCCACCCTTGAAACGTTCATGCCACTCGAAACATGGCAACATCACCATAGGCCGTGTTGAGCATGGCAAATGTTTCAGTTGCAGATCGAGTTTCACACAAAATTTCATAGCAATTCGTTGCTCTTTCAGGCTTTCCATTTTACAATCTGACAAATAAAAAAACACTCTTTACTTAAAACCGTGTAGCTTCTCAACAAATGAAGATATCTGCGACTGGAATACCGCGTTTTAAACAGCTGATCTGTACGAACTTAGCGACACAAAGCAGATTCTCCTGAAACCAACTCGAGCCGCGAAATTCAAACAGTCTGCGTATTTTTTGAACAGACCTCGTATTATTTCAGTTCTTGTTCCAAATTTAAGAAAAAATATTTTTTTTCGCATTGCAAAAAAGAGAAAAATTTACAATATAGAGCCTTATTTGAAAAAAATTCGGTATTTCAGAACACTGGAAAACGTTTATTATTCCAGAGCTTCTTTAAAGTTAAAAAAAATATTAAAATTCGCTCTTTTTCATTGCAAAAAAAGCCAAAACTTTGCAATGTGGATCCTAATTTGGCACCAAAAATTCTATAATCCAGAACACTGAAATTTTTTTATTATTTTATATCTTATTAAAAATTTAAGAAAGAATTAAACATTTTGTTTTTCAGTGTCAAAAAGAGCAAAATTTGCAATTTAAATTTGCAATATAGATTTTCAATGCAGATCCTAATTTGAAAAAAAATTATATAATACAGAACACTCAACAGAAAGAAAGAAAGAAAACTCAAAAATTCGATAATCAAGAACACTGAAAAATGTTTATTATTTCAGATTTTATTTAAAATTTAAGAGAAAATATATATTTTCTTGTATTGCAAAATTTGCGATTTAAATTTGCAATATATAGTCTCATTTGGAAAAAATAATGTGATGCACATCACTGTAAAATGTTTACGATTCTAGATCATTTTCAAAATTAAAGAAAAAATTGAAATTTACTCTTTTTTTAATTGCATAAAAGAGCAAAATTTGCAATATAGATTTTCAATATAGATCCTAATTTGGCAAAAATTATGTAATCCAGAACATTAAAAAAAGTTGATTATTCCAGATCTTATTCGAAATTTAAGAAAAAATTGAAATACCCTCTTTTTTCATATGAAAAAAGAGCAAAATTTGCAATATATGTCCACATTTAGAGAAGGTTCTGTATACACCAGAACACTGTAAAACGTTTATTATTCCAGAGCTTCTTTAAAATTTAAGAAAACATTTAAATTCTCTCTTTTTCTTATTGCAAAAAAGAAAAAAAAATCTTGAAATATAGATTCTCATTTGGCAGAAAAAATTCTATAATCAAGAACACTGAAAAATGTTTATTATTTTCGATCTTATTCCAAATTAAAAAAAAAAAATTGTTTTCATTTCAAAAAAGAGCAAGATTTGCAATACAAAGCCGCATTTGGAAAAAATTATGTACTCCAGAACACTGGAAAACGTTTATTATTCCAGAGTTTCTTAAAATTTAAGAAAAAATTTAAAAAAGAAAAAAATTGGGGATATAAATTTTAATTTCGCAGAACAAATTCTATAATCAAGAACACTGAAAAATATTTATTATTTCAGATCTTATTCCAAATTTAAGAAAAAAAAATATATATTTTTTTCATCGCAAAAAATAGCAAAATTTGCAATTTAGATTTGCAATATATTGTCTCATTTGGAAAAAAATTCTGTGATGCACATCACTAGAAAATGTTTTTTATTCGAGATTTTCTTCAAAATTGAAGAAAAAATTGATATTCACTCTTTTTTTAATTGCAAAAACAAGCAAAATTTTAAATATATAGCCTCAATTGAAAAAATTCTGTGATCTAGAACACTGAAAAATATTTATTATTCCAGAGCTTCTTTACAATTTAAGAAAACACTTAAATTCGCTCTTTTTTCATTGCCAAAAAGAGAAAAATTTGCAATAAAGATCCTAATTTGGCAGCAAAAATTCTATTATCCAGAACACGGAGAACTATTTAGTATTTCAGATCTTATTTCAAATTTCATAAAAAATATATTTTTTGTCTTTTTTGCATTGAAAAAGCGAACAGAACTTGCAATTGAAATGTTAAAAAATAAGTTCATCCAACTTTCATTATAACTACTACATATTACTCCTGATTGATCAGCGTATGTCCTGATTTTTTTTCGCTTTCATAATTTTCTGAATTTGTGTCCTGTGTCCTAACTTTTCATGCCTGAAAATGAAAATTCCCAATTTTGATTAAGCGGATCTAATTTTTTTCACAATTTCTGAGGGTTGAAAATTAGTGTGAAGTTCTGAAAAGTATTTTAAGTAATTAGCATATTTTGACATGGAAATTTCACATTTTTTTTACAATTTTTTTTTGGTTGACTTAAAAATCTTTTTTGGTTGAAAATTGGTCCTATTGATTTGAAAGTTTTCTTTTCGTAAAAATTTCATCTTTTTTGGCTAAGAATTTTACTCTTTTCTTGTTGCAAATTCGTGTTCTTTTATTGTAGTCGACTGTTTTTGGTTTCAAATTAAAGCATTTTTTTCATTTATTTATTTTACATTTTCAAACTTAAAATTTTAATATTTAATTTTTTGTTGAAAGATCATTTTCGGTAAAAAAAATCAATCTGCATTGTTGAAAATTCAACTATTTTCTTCAAAAAAAATTTTTTTTTCAATTCATCATTATATTAAAAAAAATTTTTTTTTCTATATTATTTTTGTAAACAAAATATTATTCTACTTCTTGTTTAGTAAACAATTATGGATAGTTAAAATCTCATGTATTTAATTTAAAATTAATTTCTTTAGTTAAAAATGTAACTTGTTTGTTGAAAATTAATTTTTCTTCAGTTAAAAATTAATTTTTCAAATGACAGGATAACTATTGCATTTTTTGTTGCAAATTTATCTTTTTTAGTTAAAAGTTTGATGGAAAATTAATCTCTATAGTTGAAGATTCAACTATTCGGTTAAAAGTTCATTTTTTTATTAAAGATTCATCATTATAGTTGGAAACTAATTTATTTTGTTAAAAATTTAACTTTTTTGTTGAAAACTCGATTTTCTATAGTTGAAAATTATCTTTTCAAACTGGAAATATACCTACTCTATTTTTTGTTGAAAATTCTTTTTTTTTGGTACAAGATTAAATAATATATTTGAAAATTTAACTATTTGGTTTGAAATTGATTTCATTCATTCTAGATTTATCGTTAGAGTTAAAAATGCATTTACTTAGTTACAAATTTAATTGTTTTGGAAAATTATTTTTTCTTTATCTAAAAATTAATTTTTTAACTGAAAATATAACTATTGCATTTAGTGTTAAGCATTTCTCTTTTTTAGTTGACAATTCGTCTTTTTTGTAAAAAATTGTACTTTATATTTGAAAATTAAACTGTATGGTTAGATATTAATTTTTGTATTAAAAATTCATCATTAAAAAAAATTTGTTCGGTTAACAATTTTTTTAAATTGAAATTATAACTATTATATTTTGGGTTTAAAAAGTTACTTGTTCAGTTGAAAAATCTTGGTTCTTTGTTAGAAAATCGTCTTTTTTCATAGGAAATTAATCTTCATGGTTTAAAATTCCACTATTTGGTTCAAAATTAATTTTTTATTAAAAATTCATAATTGTAGTTGGAAATTATTTCTTTTAAATAAAAATTTAACTATTTTGTAGGATATTCTTTTTTTTGTTATGAATTTGTTGTAAACTGAAAATGAAACTGATCTGTGTTTGGTTAGACATTTATTTTTATTTTAGTAGAAAATCCATGTATTTGGGTGGAAATTCATCTTTATAATCATAAATCCAACTAGTTGATTAAAAATTCTTTTTTATATTAACGAATTATTATTATTATTGAAAAATCATTTCTGTGGTTAAAAATATAAGTATTTTATTTAAAATAATTTTTCGTTGAAAATGTATTTTTCTGACAGAAAATCTAACTTAACCATTTTTATGTGAAAATATACTTTTTTAAGTTGAAAATCAATATATTTGGTTGAAAATTCATTTTTTGAACTATTGGTTAACGATGCATTGCTTTAGTTGAAAATTTAATTGTTTTGTTGAAATTTTCTTTCATGGTTAAAAAATAATTTTTCAAACTGTAAACAAAACTATTCTTTTTTTGTTTAAAAATTATCTTTTTTGGTTGAAAATGTATGTATTTTGTTGAAAATGTGTCTTTCTTGGTAGACAATAAATCTTTTTGATTAAAAGTTCATGTTTTTTCAGGTCAAGATTTCTCATTTTAGTTAAGAATAGATTTCTTAGGTGAAAAATCTAACTACTTTGTTAAGAATTCTTGTATTTTGTTAAAAATTCTCATCTTTGTTTGTAGAAAATTAATCTTGTTGATTAAAAATTTATCTTTTGAGCTGAATATTAATCTCATTGCTTGAAAATTTAAACTGAAAGAAAAAATTATAACGGTCAGGGAGAAGTACAAGTAAATTAGGAAATTTCGAAATTTATATTTTGTAGCCACCCTGTTTTTTAGAGCATTAATAAGACTTGCCTTTTTTAAATAAGTAAAACCAGAACTAAATTGTTATAACTTCTTGAATCTGAACTAAAAACTTAATATATTTTGTTAATTTATCGAATTGACTGTCTTTCCTTTGTTAAGATTTATTTTTAATTACGATTATTTTGATTTACGTATCATTAATTAAAACCTCGACAGAGATAACGTTAGATCGACAATAATATTTTTAGTTTAAACTTTATTATTTATTACATTCTGTGACAAATCACGTTTGCCCAAGGATTTTCTGCTCCACGTCGTATATAATGTATTATCAAATTGAGCAAACTGTTAATCTAATGTTAAATCATGTAAAACTATGTCATAACAAATATTCCACTGAACACCGATTTTTATTTATTCAATGATATCTCTGCCCAAAAAATGTTTATTAGTTCAGACGTTGCTTAGGTTCAATGAAAATATTTGAATTTACAATATTTTAACAGCAAAAAAGATTTTTAAGCTAAGAAAGAAAAAAATTATAACCAAATTATTGTATTCCTAATCCAAAAAGAAAATTTTTCAAGAAAATAGAGTATTTTCTAACAAATAGTTGAATTTTTAATAAGATAGTTAAAATAGTCAACCAAAAAAATATTATTTTCAACCAAACAGTTGATTTTTAAACCTATGAAGATAAAATTTCTACCAAAGCAGATAAATTTTCAACTCAAAAAGACGCATTTTTATCCTAAAGTAGAATTCTCTACGAAAGTGTTAAACATTAAAGAAGAAATTGTTTACGAAGACAGATTTTCCAGTCAGGAACAAAATTTTTAGGCCTAAACGACGAATTTTCTGCAAAAAAGATAAATTTTCTACCCGAAAATATGATTTTTAAACAAAAAGTTCATTTTCACACAAATGTTTGAATTTTCGAAAAGTAACTTAATATTTAAATAAAAAAGAATAATTTTTAAACAAAAAGTTGAATTTGCAATAGAAGATATTAAAATTTCTACCACTAGAGATGGATTTTTAAATCAAAAAGAAGAAGTTTCAAGTCTAAAAAACAAATTTTCAACAGAAGAGTAGAATTTGTAACAAAGAAAGATTTTTAGTTCAAAAAGAAAAAAATTTTAAACAAAATGTTGCAGTTTTAAGGGAACAAGAGGAATTGTATCTTTTGCATTCCTATTTTTCGTAAAAATGCAAAAACATGTACACTTTATTTAATTATCGCAAGAAAGATATCTTTTTTAAAATTTTTAAGCCTGAACTTGCTGTTGTTTGGCAATTTTTTGTGTGATCAAAAATAATTTTTGGGTAATTAACCCTCCTAAACATTTTTCGACAAATTTAAGAAAATCACACTTTTGATCTGTTTTTTTAAATTCGCTTTGTTTGCAAAAGCAACCCTATTTCAGAGAAAAAAATGTAATTAAGGGTAGTTACCCACTAGAAAATAATTTGTCATGTTAATTAAAAGAGGCTTAAACTTTCTTTAATGATCGCAAGCAACATATATTTAATCCTAATATTTTGGCTTAAATTGCATCTTGTTTGGCAATTTTATTTTTTATAAGAAATAATTTTGGGGCGATTCATCTCCTAAAAATCTTTCGAAAAATTTGAGAAAATCGAATTTTTGATCTCTCATTAAAGAGAACATTTTTCTAATTGGTTTCATTGTGAAAGATACCGTCGTTATATGTCAAACAATTAATTTACTAAAAAAATGTATACTCTAATTCTGGGGGGGGGGGGTTCATCCCCAAAAATTCATCAGAAAAATGTTTTTTTGATTCTATGTTTTTTTGGCCTACGAGAAGTCTTTTCAGAATGCTCTTGAAACCGCCAGAAGATCGGTGGATTTCTGAAAGGCAGTTAATTTTTATAAGCCTAGGTCGGTGGTTGGCAGTAACATTAATTTGCAATCATGGCAGGAATTTGCGAATGGTTTGTATCCGCCTAAAATTGCTCCCGGTCAGGACGGGGTTCTGGCGGGATTTGATCAAGTTCTTCCGGAGTTAGGTATGGATTAACTGGAATGTCTTTTCAGGAGGATCTGGGAGAATAAGGGGGTACCCTCTTCTTGGGATATCCTTACGTGCATGATTTACGAGAAGGGTGATAAAGAGTAGACTGACTCATATAGGGATATCGCGCTTGTAAACAGTATAGCAAAGATATTTACATAGATCCTCCTATATAGTTGGTGGAGTGGATAAATGAGTCACAGTGTGTGCCGGAATTCCAGGTAGGATTTAGGGCTGCCGGATGCTGCATGAACCACATCTTTGTTTTGAGTTCTTTAATCCAGATATATCTCTCCACCCCTGAGCGCAAAGTCTTCGCATGCTTTGGAGATTTTAAGAGAGCCTTCCCTTTAGTAAATCACGATCTACTGTGGAGAAAATAACCGAGCTTGGATGTCAGGACCAAATTCATTAAAATTGTGAAGTGTATGTACGACGCGGCTGGGGTTTCCATTCGCACGGCGGGGGGCCTTACATCCCTGGTTGACGTTAATTGTGGTGTTCTGCAGGGTGAGTTTCTTAGCCCGGTCTTTCTTATTCTGACAATTAGTGACCAGGAAGACCTCTTGCTGTATCTAGGCCTGAGGGTTATCTCAATTGATCATCTAATTGAGGTTCTTCTACTGGCCTATGCTGATGACATCGTGTTGCCTGCTGATTCTCATATTGATCTCCAGAAGAAAATAGATACCCTTGCTGAATACTGTAAAATCAACCATCTGGAGGACAATACATCTAAAACGAAGACCATGGGCTTCCATAAGGCTAGGAAATCATCGATTTCGAATTTCACGTTGGATGGAAACCAGCTGAAGATGTTTAGGGAATACATTTACCTGGACAAGATATTCGTGAGCTTAGGCACCTTCCGACAATTTATTCGTTTGGAGCCATTACTTTAAATTTTTATAAAGGAAGTGCAAGCCGAGAATCGCCGAGAATCGTGTTTCTCTTAAACAAAATCGTTCACAAGTCGCTTAAGGGAGCTGGAGAAAGCTTTGGCGGAGCCTACTAGCTCCAAGCCAACACAATATGTCCCGCCAAGAATCTTGCCAGCGATCAAAACGAAGCCACATACCTTCTAATAACGACGAACAAGCTTTAATTGACCGTAATTACCCGTAGATAATCACTTTCGTGGCGAGATATTCAAATAATAATAATAATAATAATTTTCACAGAGTTTCGGTTAAGATTCCTCCAAATACAGTTTAGGTACTTTTCAAGTAACAGTGATAATCCGATTCACATATCGGTAACAGAAATAAAAACAGTGTTCACAATCGGATACTCCGAGCGAAAGTGTCAATACGCGCGACGGATGTAGGGATGTTCGATTCCGATTCGATTCTTAAAAAAATCGATTTTTTTGGTTGAACGATTCGATTTTTGAATCGATTTTTTGCACTCCGATTTTATCGAGAA
>NC_046661.1:93429103-93441099 GCF_010883055.1 Belonocnema kinseyi
AATCGATTCTTTTCTTTCGATTTTTTGGTGAATCGATTCTTCTTCGTTCGATTCAGATTCGATTCAAGAATCGATTCTTTCCGAAGAATCGAACATCCCTAGACGGATGATGCCAAGGTTCGTCTGCCCATTAGTTGCGCGGGAGTCTACGAGTGTATTCTTTTCGGTATTGTCGAAGTCCACGGCCAATCACAGCATCCAGATTTGAATCTGATCCGCCATATTGGAGGGAAAAATCTGAGTTATTCTGGTGGCAAATAATAGAATTTGTTAATAAATAGCTAGCTGAGAGGGTCCGAGTGAGTTTTTAAGTTTCATCACTTTTTATCGACTCGGAACCTATACAGAGAGTGTTTAGAGTGGAATAGTCTTAGATACTTCCGCCCTGTTCTGGCGCCATTTTGCCCTTTTCGGGGCTTCCGGAAATGAGCTTTGAGAAATTTGTTGACGACCCATGGTCAGGGTTGTCTATTCTTTGGATTTGGACTGTGTGTGTGATGATCTAGCACACCGCGAGATGTTCATTTCTGGTGGCTTGCGGTTTGCGTGTCACTTAGTAGAAGGGGACATTGCAACTTCGACTCTTTCACTTCTCTTTCTCGGGTATGGGTAACCAGACCTGGCGATCTCGATGTGGCGTGGACTCGCAGGTGACATTCGATGTACACGTACTCTCCCGTTGACAGTGGCGTTTGACATGAGGAAAACACGGTGTATAAGTTAATTATAAATAGTTGGCAAAGAAAAATGCCCTCGTGGAATTGGATCCCCGCTCCGAGTTTCAGGTTATGTAAAGTAGGAAACGAATTTTACCATAATTTATTATGTTAACTTTCTGGAGCCGGTAAGAGGAGTTGTACATTTATTTAATGTGACAGGTGAAAAATCACCTCGACACAAAATCTTGTACCAGGCCCTTGTCTCAAATGTTCTCTTCTATACCAAAGAAATTTGCAGGTTAAGATAGTGTGAAGAAGTGGAGATAATTCACACTAACTTCCTCAAGCGAGTGTTGGGGCTCCCTATACATACTCCTGGGTATATACTTAGACTAGAGCTCGGTGGAGTCGCAACGACACATAATATCTTAAAGTTTGCTCTTAACTGGTTAGAAAAGATGCTGGGTATTGGCGAAGAAAGGCTCCCAAGAATATACTTATAACGTCTTCAAGCTGTGGCAGACTCTGGTGCAGCAACCGAAAGGTTCAATTGAGTGCTGCAGGTTAAACACATGCACTCGTTGTTTGGGGCGAAAATTTGATGGCCTGGTCTAGACGTGGTAAGTTTGCAGTCCGACAAAGAAATCATTTCAACCAAATTTGAGGCCTATCTTAGAGACTTAGACCTGAATAGGCTTGCGCAGACTTCTTCGCTTCAAGTACTACCTTATCTCTGGATGGGTCCAATGGGGTAACAGTACCTTAGCGGTAGGATTTCCTTTAAAATTGTAAGAATTCTTGTTCAGGCTTGTCTTACAGGCTCAGTTAGGGGTAGATTTTCCATTGGAGATCTTATTTTTGAATTTGTGGCGGGGCAGCTTTGCTCAATCTCCAACCAGAGAGTGGAAGAGAAGTTATTCCACCTTTTAGCGGGATGCCCGATGTATAGAGACCTAAGATCAAATTGCTATGGGTCATCGGTAGACCCTACAGCCTCTGGTGCGTTCTGGATCACTTTGCTGATTTCGTCGAACAACACGGAATTGTGCCTTGTTGCTAGATACCTGTCTGGCGTACTGAAAGGCAGAGTCTTTATCATGTCTCCGTAGTTTCTAGTTAAGGACCCTCTAGGTAAGGACGCGACAATCTAAGGACCGATGTAGTAGTGTAGTGAGGATGTAGTAACGTGATACAGCTGTTGTGAAAAAGTGTAGTGTTACAAGTATTACGCGTAGCTGTAGTAGCAGACGTAGTCCTCGGATAGCTTACTCTTTGAATGCTTCGAATTTTACTATATTCAAACGAAGCGCGCGCTATTGTGGTATGACGACTTTTGACCCAAAGACTTGGAATTATATCTGTATAATATGATGTTGTTAAATAAATGAAAAGTTCATTTTTTTGCTAATTTAATACTTTAAAAATAAAATAAATATTTTTTCATTTGAGGAGCAGTCCATAAACTAAGTTTCATTAGTGCGTTTTCTGATGATAAATTTTAAAGAATTTCCCTTTTTTCTCTGGTTTGAAGAACCTTACCCTTTTCCTCGTTAAATTAACAGAATCCAACCGGAAAAATCAACTACTTTTGGTTATAAAGTCTATAATGCTCTTAGTTCGAATTAAATCTCGTTTGTTAAAAATTTTATTATTTTGTTGAAAATTTAACTATGTATCTTTTAGAAGATTATTCTTCTGGTTGTAAAAGTCATTTTTTGAGTAAAGTTCATGAATTGGAAATTCATTTTTTTTTAATTTATCATTTCAGTTGAAAATTGATTTCTTTGGTTAAAAGTATAAATTTAAAATTGGTCTTTTGTAGTTGAAAATGCATATATTTTGTTAAAAATTTGTCATTTTTTGACGAAAATTAATCTTTGTGGTTGGAAATTCATTATTTTCGGTTAATAATGCAACTTTTTGGTCCTAAATTAATTTGGTTTGGTTTAGAATTCAACAATATGGTGGAAAATTAAACTATAAAGATGAAAATTACCTTGTTTCTTAAGAATCCATATTTTCAGTCTAAGTTCAACTATTCTTTTAAAAATTAAACTATTTTTATGAAATTTTAATTTTGTGTAAAAATTTCTTTACAGAAATCATGCTTGGGTTAAAAATGTTATTGTTTTTGAAATCATTCGTTTTTTTGACTTTGAAATCAAACTATTCTGTAAAAGTCCATTTATTTGGTTGAAAAGTGATATTTTTTAGTAATAAATTCAGTTGATTCGTTAAAAATTGAACTTTTTTGTTAAAAATTAATTTGTTGTAATTGTAAGTTTATCTCCTAGTTTTAAAATGTAAGTCAATTTTTTTTAAATACGTCTTTTTTGGTTCAGAGTTGATTTTTTTCTTTAAAAATGCAAATGTTTTATTTTTTGTTGAAAAGTTATATTTCTCATAAAAGGATTTTTTTTGTTGAAATTACATACATTTTGTTTAAAGTTTATATTTTTTCGTCAAAAATTAATCTTCCTGAAAATTCATCAATTTCATTTCAAAATGCAAGTGTTTGGTTTAAAATTAATTTGGTTCGGTTGAGGATTCAATAATTTAGTTGAAAATTAACTTTTTCTTATTTCATATTTTTTGTTTAAATTTAACTATTCGGTTAAAAAATTAAACTATTTTTGTATGAAAATTTTACTTTTTGATAGAAAATAAACTTTTTTGTTAAAATATAATATTTTTGTATGTAACATTCAACAGATTGGTAGATAAATCGTCCTTTTGGCTTTGAAATTCAACCATTTTTTTTAAATTAATGTATTTTTATTAAAAATTCATATTTTACAAGATTCTATTTTGTTTTCGGTTAAAAATTAATTTTTTGTCTGAAAATTTCATTATTACATTTTCGGTTGGAACTTTATTCTTCAAAAGATAAAAATTTAACCTTTTGGTATAATATTAATGCATTAATTTTATTTTAAATTTTTTTTACTTTAAAAGTATGTTAATTTTCAGGAGGAAGGGGGTGGGGGTAAGAAAAGCCTTAAATTTATAGCATAGTTTATGGATGCAGAATTTTCATTACTAAGATTCTAGATTTTAAATAAAGATTGCACAAGTCCTAGAAGGATTTGTTGAGCCTAATCCGTGTTCTTTACTGGCAAGAAAAGTTGCTTTCATTACAATTTTTACTCTCTGTCTCGTATATTTTTCACACATTCGCCATCTCATTACAAGGTAACAAACGCTCGTAATATCGCGACGTAGAAATGCGATTAGCTTCGTCTACTGCAAGAACGGCGAAAAAAGAAAAATGAGATAAGGGAAAGGAAAAAAGGAAAGAAGCTTCTAAATCCATGAACATCGTTGTAAGATATTGCCGGGAAAATAATGAGACAAATTAAAAATTTAACTTTTTAATATTCTTTGAAATTAAAAAAACTTTTGAATCAAAAGCTTGTTTCCCAATTTTTAAAAATATTTGTATAACTTAGAATAATTATAATAACGAAAAAAATGTGACAATTAAAACGGAAGAAGGAAAAAAGTTTCTAAAATCCAGGAACATTGTAATAGTATATTGCCGTAAAAATATAAATACAAAATAAAAATTTTAATTAATTTTTAAATTTAAGAAACTTCAGAAGCAGAAAATGTTCTTTAAAATTTATTTAATATTTTTATAGTAAACAATAATTATAAATACTGAAAAAGAAAAAGCTTCCTGATCCTGGAACATTGTTGTAAGATATTGCAGTAAAAATAATGATACAAATTAAAAATAAACACTTTTAAAGCTCTCATTAATAGAAGAAACTTCTATAGTAGAAGTTTTTCTGAAAATTTTGTTTAATATTTGTACCGTTATAAAAAACTTTTAACATCGAAAAAAATTTTGAACAAGAAAAAAGCTCTAAATCCAGAACAATTTTCGTAAGATGTTGCCGTAAAAACAATATATACAACTAAAAAATCAAACTTATCAAAGTGTTTAGAATTAAAGAAACTTCTAAAGCAAAAATTTGTCTCTTAATTTTATAAATATTTTTCAAGTTAAAAATAATTTAAACAACGAAAAAATAAAAAAGCTTTAAATCCAGGAACATTGTTATAATATGTTGCCGTAAAAACAAGAGTACGCATTAAAAATTAAAATATATATGGCTGTTTGTAAGTAAAGAAACTTTCAAAGCAAATGTTTGTTTTGCAATTTTTAAAAATATTTGAATCGCAAAAGATAACCATAAAAACGAAAAAACAAATGTTTTAAGGAAAAAGGAAAAAAGCAACTAAATCCAGAAACATGGTTGTAATATATTGCCTTAAAAACAAAAATGCAAAATCAAAATTTTAATTATTATTTAAATTCAAAAAATCTTTAAGCAGAAATTTCTCTTCCAATTTTATTTCATCTCTATATGCTTCAAAACAATTACAAAACCGAATGAAGAAAAATCTTCCAAATCCAGGAACATTGTAGAAATAGGTTAGCGTAAAAAAACGCTAGAAATTAAAAATTAAAATTTTTAATGATGTTTGAAATTAAAGAAACTTTCAAAGAAAAAGTTGATTTCACAATTTTTTCTAAACATTTGCATAGCTTAAAATAATAATAGCAACGAAATAAGGAAATTAGGATGAGGATAAGGAAAAAATTTAAATCTAAGAACATTGTTGGAAAATGTTTCCGTAAAAACAAAAATTTTTTAATTAAAAATCAAAATTTATACTGTTCTTTGCTTTTTAAAGCAAAAGTTTGTTTAACAACTTAAAAAATGTGTAAAAATAAGGATACACATAAAAAAATGTAAACTTTTAATTCTATTTTTAATAAAAGACACTTTCAAAACGGAAGTTTGTCTTCTAATTTTATTCAGTATTTGTACGGTTATAAAATTTGATAACAACGAAATAAGAAAAATTGGACGAGGAAAAAGGAAAAAAGCTTATTAATCTAGAAACATTGTTGTAAGATATTTCCGTCAAAAGAAAGATACAAATGAAAAATAAAAAGTTTTAATTATATTCTAAATTAAAGAAACTCTTAAAGCAGAAGTCTGCCTTCAAATTTTATTTAATATATTTGTATAGTTAAAAAAATTATAACGACGAAAAAAATTGGCAGAAAAAAGCTTTAAATCCAGAAATGAATTTTTTTTTAAATATTTTTATAGGTAAACATTATTATAACAAAGAAAAAAGAAAAGTGAGATAAGGAAAATGGATAAAATCTTCTAAATCCATGGAAATTGTCGTCACATGTTATCATAAAAACAAAAGGTACGAATTAAAAATCAAAATTTATGATGCTGTTTTAAATTAAAGAAACTTTTAACACAGAAATTTGTGTTTGAATTTTTAAATTTTTGTGTGGATAAAAATACTTATAACAACCATAAAGGGAAACAGGATAAGAAAAAAGAAAAAAGACTCTAAATCAAAAAACGTGATTTTAAAATCCATATTTTTATCAAAAAGTTATCTTTTCTAGTTGAAAATTCAATTAATTTATTCTACCGTTTGTATGTTTGTATTTTTGGTTAAATTCAACTGTTTTCAACAAATTTTTATTTAAATATTTCTTGATAGAAATATCATCTGATACATTTGTCGTCAAAAAGGATTCGCTTTTGGTTGAAAGTGAGAACTACTTAGTTAAAATCTTTTGTTGAAAATTCATTTTATTGTTCTTGAAGATTCATTATTTTTATCAAAAATTCAAATATTTGATAGAAATTTTAAACACTTGTTTAAACATTAGTTTTTTATTTGTTTTAGAATTAATTTTCCTAACTGTAAATGTAACTATTCTATTTTTGGTTGAAAATTAATATTTTTAATTAAACATTAGTCTTTTTAGCGAGAAACCAAATCTTTGGTTGTAAATTCATTTATTTTGTTAAACTTTTTTTGTAAAAAGTTCATAGTCTTCGTTAAAAATTCATCCTTTTTGTTTAGAAACTTAATTCGTTGGTTTAAAATTAGTGTTTTTTGTTAAATTTAATTTTTTTCTTTTTAAGTTTAAAAAATTCTTGCTTAAAATATCAAATATTACATTTCTCGTTTAGAATTCACCACTTTTTGTTGAATACAATTCAGCTACGTTGTTGAAAGTTAAACAACTTTTACTTTTTTATTGAAGATTTATAATTTTAGTTGGAAAATAAATCGTTGAGTAGTAAAGGAACCTTTTCTGATGAAAATTATTTTATTTTAAAAGTCATTCGAATTAGAAGATTCAACTCTTCGCTTGAGAATGAAGATAATTGATAGAAATGCAGTATTTCTTTAGATAAATAAAATATTTTGTTTGCATAATTATGTACTTTTTGAGATAAAAAAGGTTTCAATCGATCATAAAAATTGAAATATTTATAACAAATAAAAATTTACTCAAACGGAATAATTATGTTCCTAAAGTAAACATTCATTTATTTGGCTGAAACAAATTGTTCTTTCAATGTTCCAGTCCACTTGCCATAATACTTCTGTATGCACTAAGATGTCCCGAGATACTTCATTTGCTAAAAAAAAGTCGACTTTTTATGAGTTAATAAAGAATCATCCAGGCCAACCGGTGTCATAATTTTCCTTAAAAAGTGTTGCAAACACAATACCAACCATTATTAGCATTGTTTATTGTTAATAAAAGCTCTCACTTAAGTTTGATAAAAATTAACATAAATCAGAAACCCTAAATAAGCATATTAAATTTGTTTGACATTTTTTATTAATCTATAACACAAGATAAGAATTTTTACTCTCGTATTTTTTTCTCGTAGGATGAGCCATTATTTATTCACAGACATTCAAGTAATATATTTTGATATGAACCCACGCCTCGTTGAATAATATTGTCATTTTTTATTTAAAGTTAGAAAAATTTAATTGAATTTTTTAATTTGTTTAAACAATGAGAAAGCAATATTTCTAAATTTGGAGACATGCCATATCGAATTTACAATGTCATAATATGACCTTCTTATTCTTGCAACAGAGTGTTGATAATGCTACACGATTGCTTTATTTCATTAAACCTTTTTTTAACACTTTTTGCATTTGGATAACTTCTTTTAATTATAATATACAGTTCTTAAAAAATTGATTGATTTGTATCCAGCAATAATTTGCTTTCCAGTATTGTATTAGGAAATATCTCGACTAATCAAATTATTAATTTTCTATTAATCTTTGGTGGCTCATTTCGCCAATCGAATCTGCGAAATTTAACTCGTGATTAGGGTAATGGAACCAATTTTTATTTCGAGTAAAGTTGTATACCGAGACGAGAAATTCTCGCTTTTTGTTAAATTTTACTTGATTACCGAGAAAATTTTCGAAACGAGACCATCGAATTAATTAACAAATTAATTAATAATAAAATATAATAATTCTTAATTAATGATTAATAAACTAAGCAGAGATCCAATTTATTCAATTTAATTATATATAACCAAAGAGGCAGCGGCGGATCCAGGCCTTGGTCTCGGAGGGGGCGATCGGGGCGTATAAGTCGAAAAAGCAAAAAAAAAAAAAAAAATATTTCAAGTTATAAGTATAAAAACTTAGAGCTCGGGGGGGGGGGGGGGGGGGGGGGGGGGCGATCGCCCCGATCGCCCACCTCTGGATCCGCCAATGCAAAGAGGTAAATTTTTAACTACAATTTTTAATCGTTGACCAAAGAATGCATTTTAATGCAATTTTAAAAAATAATTATTGATTCACTATCAAATAAGACAAAATTTCAATCAAATTCAAAAATACTTAACCAAAAAGTTGAATTTTTATGAAAAAAAGATTTTTTCTTCATTTTCAAGAAACCAGTTCCCCCTTAAAACCTATTTTTGTAGTTTTAACCAAAACGTGCATTTTTAAACAAAAAGATTAATTTTATGCCGAAAAGAAAGAATTTTTACAAAAATTCAAGAATTCTCAACCAAGAAGATGAGTTTTTAACTAAAAACGATGAATCTTAAACAAAAAGATCAATGGACTACCAAAAAAAACGAACTTCCAATCAAATTCAAGAATTCTCAACGAAAAAGTTGAGTTTTTAATCATTACAGATAAATTTCTAAACAAAATGATTAATTTACTACCAAAAAAAGAATAATTTTGAAAAAAATTTTAATTCTGAAAGTAAGAATTTTTTAATTTTTAAGAAAGTAGTTCAACTTTAAAACCTAGTTGTTACATTTTTAACGAAAAAAAGGAATTTTCAAAGAAAAAGATTAATTTTCTACCAAAGGAAAAAAATTTTTAACCAAATTCAAGAATTCCCAACGGAAAAGTTAAATTTTCAAACAGAAATATTTATTTTTTATCGAAAAAAACAAATTTTTAAGAAAATTGAAGAATTTAAAAGAAAATGAATAATGCTGAACCAAACAGTTAAATTTTCAAATTAAAATGATTCAACTTAAATCCTCGGAAGGATTAATTTTCTACCATAAATAACGAATTTTGAACCAAATATATAAATATCTAACGAAAATTAAAACTTTTTTAATAAATAAGGTACAATTTCCATAAAAAAATTGAATAATTAAATTTTCAATTGAAATAATTATATTACTATAAAAAAACGAATTTTTAACAACATAGTTGAATTTTCAATCAAGGAAATAAATTTTCAACTAAAAGCCGAAAATGTACATTTTCAAAGAGAAAGTGAATTATGAACCGAAAAATATGGATTTTTTAACAGTCAATTTTCTTTTGAACCAAAAATGATCAAATTTATGCAAAAAGAAATTAACTTTTAAACCAAAAGAGGAATTTTCGATATAATAGTTGAATTAAAACAAAATTTCAGCCCAGAAAGAAAGCAAATGTCAATAAAATTCGTAAACTTTCATGAATGATTTTGAAAAAAGATTGCTTTCTAACAAAATTGTTAAATTTTCATTAAAATAATTAGGTACATATTCAATCAAATAATTTCATTTCAATCTAAGAAAATAAATTTCCAACAAAGAAGATTCGGTTTCTACAAAAAAAAAAAAAATTCCACAAAATACAACAATTTGCAAACAAATATTTAAATTTAAAAATTTGGAACTTTTGAAACTCACAAATATCAAGTTTTAATCAAAAATATAACAGTTGAATTTTCATTCAAAAACCCTAGAAATTAATTTTTTACCTGGAATTATGAATCTTTAAAAAAAAGAAAGTTTAATCAAGTCCTGCAACTTTCAACCGAGAAGTTGAATTAGCACGTGGTTTAACACAGAGTTTTTAACATTTTTAATTGAAAAAAGTTGAAAAAAAACCAAATGGTCAATTTTCATGAAAACACATTTAAATTTTATTCTCAAATATTTTAGATTCTGGCTAAAGGAAAACCAAATTAAAATTTCACATATTTACGTATATTCCGTATTTTATATATATTGAAAATTTTTTATTGTTACCGGTAGTCCTTAGTAAATTTATTTATTTGTATAAAGCAATTAGTTGCTTTTTATTACGAAATTAGTAAAAATATTTCAACTTATCCAATTACTGATTTTCTAATACTTATTCGAAGCAAATAATTTTTACAAATTTTTTTAGAAAATTTCAATTTTCTATGGATTATTATTATATTTTTATGATTGTGAAAAATTTTTATTTTTCTGAACCTTGTTCAAACAATGAGGAGTCAGTGTTTTTAATTTAGAGACAAACTAGGTCACGTTCAAAATTTAATAATAACCTTCTTATTGTTTCAACAGAGTTAAAAATGTTACACCATCACATCGTTTTATTACTATTTTTTTCAGTTTTCATATTAGTCACTTTTTAAAATTATTATATAAGTTCTTAATATTTTTGTTCACTAATCAATTAGTTTCTTACGATTAAATTTGAAAATATTTCGACAAATCAAATAAGTAATTTTCTTACAATCTTTGATACTTATTCTCCTTATGCCTGATTAAGAAAGTCGATATTTTTGTAATTTTTCTTTATACTTTGTCATAAAATAAAACTGTCTACTCTCGTAACATATTAATATAAAATTTTAGAATTAAATTTTTAATCGAAATAATTAATTCTTAAGTGAAGAAGGGCATTTTTTTAAATATTCGAGAATTTCCTAAACAGTATTTTAATTTAAAAAAACAAGTTAAATTGACACAAGAAATATGAGTTTTTACCCAAATAATTGAATTTTCAGATTTAAAAAAGAAGAGTTTTGAGTAAAATAAGTGAATTTTCAACTGAAAAAATCAATTTTCTAGCAAAAATGGAACAGCTAAATTTTTAGTAAAAAAAGTTTATTTTCAATTAAAAGGTGAATTTTAAACAAATTTTGTGAACTTTTAACTGAAGAAAATAAATTTTACCTGAAATGGTAAATCATCAGTAAAAAAATGTTAACCAAATATTTGAATTTTGATGGCAAAAAATGAATTTTCTACCAAAAAAAGATTAATTGTCAACAACATCTATTTTGTATCTATATTGTTGTATTCAAATAAATTTTTTTTTTTCTACCAAAAAATTACAAATTTTTAAGACCATAGTTTAATTTTCAACCAAAGTAATGAATCCTTACCCAAGAACAAGAGATATTTTCTATAAAATAGATAAATTTGAAACTAAGAAAACATAAGTTTTCAACAAAAAATAAAGTGTTTTTGTTAGAAAAACAAGTTATTAACAAAGAAATAAATAAATTTTTAAACAAAAGGGTTTAATGTTTAGAAAAGAATTTTCTTTTAATTTATTTAAATTTGTATTTAACAAAATTAATTTTAAGAAAAAGTAATTTTAAATCAAGAAGATTAATTTTAAACGAAAAATGTATAGTTTTTAATAAAAAATATTAATTTTCAACTAATTTTTGAATTTTTATATCCAACTTAAAAATTTTAATTGTTTTTTAAACCTAAAACTTAAATTTTGTACTAAAAAGTTTAATTTTTCAGCAAGAACGAAACCAATTTTTAACCAAAAATAGAATATAGTATTTTCGGTTAGAGAAACAAGTTTTCAGCGAAAAAACAAATAAATCTTCAACCAAAAAGATTATATGTTTATAAAAAAATGTACAAACATTTTTTTAAATTTCTAGTTACAAAATTAATTTGACAAAAACTAATTTTTAATCAAAAAGATTAAGTTTGACCAAGGATTTTCAAAGCAATCTTCAAAGGCAACCTATGAAAAAAATAATTCTAATTCAAATTTTATCGCACTTTGTTTCATTTTCCCAAAAACTTAATTTGCTTATTTTATAATGATATTTTTTACGATTTGAACAAAAATACTCATTTTACCGAAATACACTCTGTCAAGTTAAAGCGTGGGTGGCTTTACTCGCAGTCGGTAAGGTGTATCGACATGATTTTGGTGTCAAAATATTAAAAAGAGCTCCCTCTTTCATGCTTT
>NC_046661.1:93441199-93442575 GCF_010883055.1 Belonocnema kinseyi
GAGGGAGCTCTTCTTAATATTTTGACACCAAAATCATGTCGATACACCTTACCGACTGCGAGTAAAGCCACCCACGCTTTAACTTGACAGACTGTATGGTTAACAAATTTATACATTTTTCAAGTAAACAAAGTTTGTTTCTTGACTTTTTTCATCTATTGTTTTATTTTTCCAAAAATTAAAAATTAAAACTTAAACGCTTTTTGTCCTATCCAAAAATTATCGATAAATTTCTAGCCTTTTTTTTTGGTTCAGCATCTTTCGCGTATTCATTTAAGACATCTTGTAAAATTTGTCACAAAATAAAAATTTTTATTTCCGTTTCATTTCTTACCATTAAAAGAAAAACCACTCACTTCATCCAAAAATGATTAGAAAACATGTCAAGGTTTCTTTTAAGCGTACAACTTTTATTTATTCATTTTTCTTCGCAGCTTGTGTCGTTTTTCCAAAAATTTAATATTTCTATTTTTAATGTTATATTTCTTTT
Source organism: Belonocnema kinseyi (assembly GCF_010883055.1). Taxonomy (NCBI): domain Eukaryota; kingdom Metazoa; phylum Arthropoda; class Insecta; order Hymenoptera; family Cynipidae; genus Belonocnema; species Belonocnema kinseyi. The sequence continues at coordinate 93,441,690 of NC_046661.1, forward strand.
TTTGTTAACAACTTTTTCTAATTTATTTTATTCGTAAATTTAAAAATGATTGATAATGATTTGTACATTTTTCCTGGCTGAATAATTTTTTTAAATCATCTCTTTTCGTGTCTTGCTTAGCTTAACCGCAAAATGGAATGTTTTATTTTGTTCTTAGGGGTCAAAATTTGAATTTTTGATTTTTCGAGAACATTTTAAAGGATTTTATGATAATCTTCTACAGTCATCAAAAAGCAATATTTTTCTCTTTTTTACTTTTTATAACGGGCGTTGTTTGGTTTCAAATTTTTATTTTCGATTGTTTGAATTTTTAAAATGCAAAAAACTCTGATTTTCTGTAAACTTCATGTCCTAATGTGTTATTAGATTTTTTGTAAACTAATACGTCCAAGAAAGGCAATTTTCCGTTTTGTTCTATTTCCATGGTGAACTGGATATTAGGATGTAATTGATTGATAAAATCGACACACTTATTTAGTTCATCTCGTCCATGTCGCCAGATGACAACTGTGTCATCAACGTAACGGAACCAGAATTCTGGTTTAAGTTTGGCTTGGTTAAAGATTTTATTTTCTAGATGTTCCATAAAGACATTGGCTATTACAGGTGAGATTGGGGATCCCATTGCTGCCCCTGAGGTTTGTTCGTAGAATTGGTTATTGAACGAGAAGTAAGTATTATTGAGACATTGTTCTATCAAGGGTACAAGCTCGGAAGGGAAGTTTGTGAAAGATTTAATAATATCAATTGTATCCGAAATTGATACTTTCTTAAAAAGAGATACTAGGAGGGTAGTTCAATAAGTCCTTAGAATGACCAACAGATGGCGCGCGAATCGCTCCAAATCATCTGTTTTCAGTCAGCACCACTCCCGACTAGATATATG
>NC_046661.1:93442675-93447380 GCF_010883055.1 Belonocnema kinseyi
ATGTTGAAAAATAAAAAAAAATTTACCCAAAAAAAATTGTTTTTATACTTCATTCTAAGGACTTATTGAACTACCCTCGTATGTCGAAACTCACTATGATGTCTTCGGGTTGAATGTGAATCTGTTGTATCTTTTTAATAAAGTCAAATGAGTTTTGGACGTGAGTGATGGAGTTTTCTGTAAAAGGATTTAGTTTTGCAGCGAGGAAACGTGCTAGGTTGTAAGTTGGTGAGTTTATTGCGCTGACGATCGGTCTGAGTGGAATGTTTTCCTTGTGGATTTTTGGGAGCCCGTAAAGTTTTGGAGAGATGGGATTAGTAGGTATTAAGTTAGATATTGTTTGGCTGTCAAGTTAAGAGTCTTTGAGAAGAGTCTTTGTATTACTGACTATTGTTTTCGTGGGGTCCTTTTTAAGTTTTCTGTATGTATCGTCAGTTAGAAGGTCCATGATTTTGTTGTTATAGTCTTCTTTATTTATTATTACTGTTGTGTTGCCTTTGTCTGCGGGTAATATTATAATATCTTAATTTTGATTGAGTTCTTTAATTGCGGTTTTTTCCTGTTTTGTAGAATTTGAGGATGGAACTTGAGCTTGGCGTAAAATGGTGGCCATCCTGCGTCGTATGTCATTCGCTTTTTCGGGTGAAAGGGTATATATTGTGGATTCTAAATTGCTGATTATTTCTTCTTTTGGGATTTTCGATGGAGCTACAGCAAAATTATGTCCTTTAGATAAGTCTGAAATCATTTCATTGTCGGGAGGGTGGTCAGAGATGTTTTTTACTGTATTTGTCAGTGAAGTTTGCTTTACTGGAAGTAATTTGTCAAATTTTGTTTTTTTGTTTTTGGGTGGAAAGCTCTTTATGCCGTTGGGATTGGTCAAACGATATGCGGTCCAATGTGAACCAAATGTCAAATCTGAGGGTATTTGATAGGAAAAGGTGAAGTTTTAATAGTTTTTTAAAGGTAGTGTGCAAAAGAAATTTGGTATGCTGTATTCTTTCTTTAACGAGAAGCAAACTTGTATTATGCAGAATCGATTTGGATTTAGATGTTCCCAAATTATTTTTCAGTTGTAAGAATTTTGGGACTATTTTATTGTGTCTGTACCGTTTCAAAAAAGCTAAGGATGTTAGTAGCTTACCTTAAGAAGTCCTAAGCTCACTAAATGTGTTGGTTTTAGTAAGAATACTCTCCCCGTATACAGGTAGTTCCTTGATAATAGATTTTATGCTTTCACGATGATTCATTTTGATAAAAAGAAATATTTCGGATTTCACTCGTGTAAAAAACTACGAATTGTTTGCCGACGATTCGTGAACATTGCAGTTCACATCTTCAGGGCTGACCTGAAACTGAAACCTGATACCTCAGTTTCAGGTCAGCCCTGAAGATGTGAACTGCAATGTTCACGAAATGTGGGCAAATAATTCGTAGTTTTTTACACGAGTGAAACCCGAAATATCTCTTTTTATCAAGAAGAATCACTTTTTACCGAAAAAAAAAACAATTTTTAATCGAAATTTAATAACTCTCAACCAAAATGTTAATTTTTAAGAAAAAAAGATGCATTTTTAAACAAAAAGTTTTAAAAAGTTGAGTTTTAAATAAAAAAGATGAATTCTTAAACAAAAAGATTAATTTACTATCAAAAAATAAATTTAAAAAATAAAATTTGAGAATTCTGAATTAAATACTTGAATTTTCAATTTAAAAAAGAAGTTTTAAACAAATATATTAATTGTATACCGAAAAAAAAGATTTTTTGACAAAATTCAAGAATTTGTAATCAGAAAGTTAAATTTCAAAGACAATCAGATGAATTTTTAAACAAAAAGACTAATTTTCTACCGAAAAAAAACGAATTTTTATACCATTGAAGAATAATTTACCAAAACCTTAAATTTTCAACTGAAAAATATGAATCTTGAACAAAAAATTAATGTACTACCAAAAAAGAAGAATTTTTCATAAAATTCAAGAATGCCCAAACGAAAAAGTTCAATTTTTAAACAAAAAGATTAATTTACTAGTAAAAAAGATGAACTTTGGATGAAATTGTTAAAGAAAAAGATTAATTTTCTATACAAAAAAAACCGGATTTTTTTACATAATTCAAGAATTCTGAACCAAAAAGTTGAATTTTCACCTAAAAAAGAAAAGAATTTTTAAACAAGAAGATTAATTTTCTACAAAAAAAAACAACAGTTTTTAATCAAAATTCAATAATTCTCAACCAAAAAGTTGAGTTTTAAGTAAAAAATATGAATTCTTAAACAAAAAGATTAATTGACAACCAAAATATAAATTTATTAATAAAATTCAAGAATTTTGAACCAAATAGTTGAATTTTCAATTAAAAAAAGTACTTTTAACCAAAAAGATTAGTTGTCTCCTAAAAAAATGGATTTTTAACAAAATTCAAGAATTCTCAACCAAAAAGCTGAATTTTCAAGTAAAAAATATTAATCTCAAACAAAAAAATTAATTTGCTGCCAAAAAAGACGAATTTTCCATAAAATTAAAAATTGCGCAACCAAAGAGTTGAATTTTTAACTAAAAAAGATTAATTTTTCAACAAAAATATTTAATTACTAGCGAAAAAAACGAATTTTTGACCAAATTTAAGAATTTTCAACCAAAAAGTTGAATTTTAAAGTAAAAAGAGGAAATTTTAAGCACTAATATTTCCAGAAAATTGTCAACCAAAAGTTGCATTGTTAAGAAAGAAAGACAATTTTATTTTTATTTTTAAGAAAACAGTTCAACTTCCAAACCTAGATGTTAAATTTTAACCAAAAAGATGAATTTTTAAACAGGAAGATTAATTTACTGTGTAAAAAAAGAGAATTTTTAGTAAATTCTTCATTTTGGCTTAAATTCGTCTTTTTCGGTACAAGATTAATATTTCTGTTTAAAAAATCAACTTTTTATTTGAGAATTCTTGAATTTGGTTAAAAATGCGTTTTCTTCGGTAGAAAATTAATCTTGTTGTTTAAACATGCACTCTTCTAGGTTAAAAATTTAACAAATAGGTTTTTAAGTTGAACTACTTTATTAAAATATAAAAAAATTCTTTCTTTCTTTCTTCAAGATTCAACTTTTTGGTTGAAAATTCTTGAATTTTATTAAAAATTTGTATTTTTTGTAGTAAATAAATATTTCTATTTAAACATTGAACCTTTTTACTTTTAAACTCAACTTTCTGGTTGAGAATTCTGGAATTTTAAAAAAAAATTTTTTACGCTAGAAAATTAAAGCTTTTGTTTGAAAGTTCATCTTTTTGTTTAAAAAAGTAATTACTAGGTTTTACGGTTGAAATACTTTTAAAAAAATGCATTTTTTGTTTAAGGATTCAAAAGTCTAGCTAAAAACTCAGCTTTTATTCAAAATTCGTTTTTTTTGTTTTGTTTATTTGTTGTTGAACTTAATACGATTTAGTTAAAATATTCAACTTTTGTTTTAATAATTCTTGTATATTGTTAGAAATTCGTCTTATCTGGTATATAATTACCCTTTTTAAATCAAAATTTTTTATTCGATAATTGAACTGTTTTGTACATAAAATTCGTCATTTAGTCTTAAAAGTTCTATGATTTACTTTGAAAAGGCAAATATTTGGTGAAATATTCGGATTTATTTCTAATTTAAAATTATTTTTTAAATTAACAGTTTAACTAATCGATTTTTGGTTAAAAATGCACTTTTTTAGTGTACAAATTTAATAATACCCGGATTGCCTGTCACATAAAATTTAATTAGGCACATTTTAAGACTTACTCTTAGAATCACTTTTTTATTTTAATTGTTGATTTATTACGGAAGTTTATAAATCATCACACAGTCACGCAGACAATATAGAAATATTAGCTGTCCATATGTTTCTTGTTATTTCAAAATTATTCTTATTTTTCTTCACTTAACTTTTTTTTTCTATTTTCACTTTTTGTATTTTTATAACATTTTTTAATTATTATAGACAGTCCTAAGTAAATTTATTTATTTGCATGAAGCAATTAGTTGCTTTCCACTAATGAATTTGAAAATATTTTAACTAATCGAATGATTAATTTTCTTTCCGTTTTTACATAGAAATTGTTTCTTGTACATAAAATACCACTTTATGCTGCTAATTAGATGTTTAAATAAATTTTTAATAAAAATTATTATTGTTGTTAATAATATTACCTCACAATAATGTGAGAAAGTTGCAATCCAAAAAATTTAAATTTTCTATTAGAATAAATTGAATAATTAATTATAGTCAAGAAAATTAATTGTTCAAACAATTTAATATTATTCTTACTAGTAATTTTTTTTAATAATCCTAAAAATATGCGGTTTTTACTTCAATTTGTTGTCTTCTCTTAGATAAGTCCTAGAAAGTTGCGGTTTTTTCTGAAATCTTTAACTTTGCTTCGCCATCTTAGTTATGAACAAATAGTAGGTTAAATTCAACAAAAATTGTATTTCAAGTAGTGTTGTTATTGTAACTGAATTTTTTTTGTTCTTTTCCCAATGTTTAGGAAAAATCAATTTAAACAAAAAAGCTATCTTACGCAAGTGACAAAAACAAAAAAAGGAGTAATTAGAAGTAGGTGGAAGAATTTTAGATTTTTAAATGACTAGTAAAAATTTTATTTTGAATTACAAGAACCTTATTGCAAAGCGTAAGAGGAAATTTTCGAATTGAACATATTTTTAT
>NC_046661.1:93447390-93464612 GCF_010883055.1 Belonocnema kinseyi
ATATATTCGAATTTAAACATTTCACCAAAACCGCAACTTTCTAGCACTTATCTCAGAGAAGAGATCCATTGTATTATTTATACTTAAAAGCGTTCAAAATTGCATGATAAAAATTGCAAACTTTTGAATATGAACAATTATAAATTCAAAGCGATGGAGATTCGACAATTTAATCTTTGAAACTGAATTGAATCTTTTAACGTCAAAACTTCTGAAATATTAGAATTTTAAATTGTTATTGCATAACATAATCATAATTTGTCATTGAAGATAATTATGCGAATTTTTATGAAATCAAAGCATGAATTAAATTATACTAAAGAAACTTTCAAACTAAATAGTAATTTTTAATGAAAAATATTAAAATGAAAATAAAATTCAACTCCAGAACCTTGAAACTGGAATGAATGCGAACTTCATTTTAAATTGACAAAATTTATAGTCACCAAAAATTGTGATATTAAAACTTTTTTATAATTAAAACCTTCAAAATTTTAATTATTTGAAGCAAATTCTAATCAATTAAAAACTATTAATTTTGAAATTGCTAATTAAACTTTCCCACATTCAACCAATGCAATTTTAGTTGTAAGATTAAACCCTACACGGTAAAAAAAGAGCTGTGACAGGGATATTATTCCTTATTATAGCTAAACATTTAGTTGAAAACGAGCGAAGGAATTTAGAAAGATCCCTGGATCAGCGAAAATGAATATTCTTGACCATTTTTCATATACCAGGGACATCGTATAGTCAAACCCCGAATAAGTATAGCTTAATAGGAATATTAAGAATAAGTGTCTGAAGCAATTATCGGAAGAGCGCCGGTGCATTATGGGAGGAGCGAAATAAAATGGCGACGGTCTAATCGGGAGCAGTGACAGTTGAGATTTACTTTGGACAATTAAACGCTTTTTACCACTTAAAATGTGCGCGAATGTTAATATTAAATGGAGTTTATGATGCAGTAATAATAATTTACATTTGCTTCGATTTTAAGCGATAACTATATTGAAATATCAAGAAATGCGATAAAAACAACAAAATTGACCTCCAAATGCATGACACGGATTTCAGGGAAATTCCTTTTCGCGATACCATACGAAAGATTGGCTACTGTACGTTAATATAATTCTATAACAACTAAATTTTTTTTCTAATCTGAAGATAATACAATTATATATAATCTGTCGAAAATAATAAACTTTCGAACTTAGCAATTTTGTCGAAATTACTGATTTACGAGAACAATTTATATAAAATAACTAAATGTTTAGCTCTTCTAACTAGACGTTTTACCTAATCCAAGCGTATACTTTCTTTGAGTTTAATATATTCTCGATTCACTCGTTCCCCTCAAGAATTTCTTTTCCGTGTATGAAAGGAAGAAACTTAAAATGAGCATTCAAGATGTAAATTCAGAACGCTGAAATAATTTTAACCATTCAGCATCACTGGAATTATGCATTCACTAGTGTATCAATATCAGTTAAATAGTTTAATTTTTGTCTTTTTGTTATTTTGCACCTAATTTAAATTTTTTGAATATAAAATCTTCCTTTAGAACTATTATTCACTCTTGAAATGTTTCAATAAAATTTTTTTTTAATTGTAAATAATTTATAATTTTGAATCTTTAACTAAAAATCGGGACAATTGAAGATATTTTAATGAAAATTAAAGTAAAAAATCTGCCCGCTACGCGCGCGGCTCGCTTCGTCCACAAGTTTGAGCGCGTTTATGGCGCTCGACGGTTGAATCTCGCGCTTCGGGCACGAACATGATTACACATCGCGTTCCGCGCTCGGATATTTATTCTTTGGATTTGGAATGCTTGAAAAAAACTTTATCAAAAAGATCTGTTTTAGATGGCAGTATTTATATGCGTCTTCATATTCTAAATTGTCTACTTAATTAAGTATAGTCAAAGATTAAGTTTCTCAAAGCTCTGTAGGCTTTGAGGTACACATTCTCATCGTGACAATCACGATACGCGTTCGATTTCCGACTGACATATGTAAACAGGTTTTGTTGGATTTTTTTCGTAACTTTCGTCGTTTTTCCACACATTTTTTTTATTTCATTTTATTCAACGTTATTTTTCACGAACAAAACAAAAAGTACGCGTCCTACGAAGAAGTGATTTTTAACGAAATTGTAGATCTTTTTTGGGATAACCATTTTTGTTAATTCATCTTTTTTCGTATCCTACATAGTTTGTCCACAAAATGGAATTTTTTATATTTCATTATTTTTTGTGCAATAAAAATATTAATTTTTGAAGAAAATCAAAAAATCTGTTATGATAAAAGTGGTCTCAAAAATTTTCAAAATACGCTCACTTTTTGAATTTTTATCAAAAATGGCTGGTTTACAAACTCGTCCTTTCTTTTAGAACCTAAAAAAGTGTGCTAAAGATGAATTTGATTTGTTCATTTTTTTCGAGAGTTATCGTGTTTACGTACGGACGGACAGACAGACAAAAGCCATCGTGAAAACCTGATTTTCGGATTCAGGGTGTTTCGAAACGTGGAGATCCGTTGAAAAAGTGTGATATTAAATTTCCGACAATTCTATTACTTTCTCAAACATAAATGACGAGAATCTAAAAATAAAAGACCACATTGCTGTCATATGGTTCCATTTTTTGAAATTGTACAATTTTAAGCTTTGCAGTTGAAAAATACTTTATATTTACATCTGAAATTATCAAAACTGACTATCTAGGCTTTTAATATAAAATTTTGGAATATATAGTAGCGAAATGTTCTTGTTATTTTAAATAATTATTTGAATTTGAAACTTAAATATTTTGAAATTTTAAATTTCAAACCTCCGAAAATTAATCTAAAAATGAATTTGAGAAAAAACTTTAGTTTTAAAGCTTCAGATTAAATTGTTTCAGAATAGCGCACTCAAAGTCCTAATTTTGAATTAAAATTCTAGACGTTTTAAATATGATGAACATATTATTAATAATTATCAAATCACGTAGTATAAAGTAACATTCAAAACGAGAAACATTATGAACCTTTAAATTTTATTTATTTAAAACACTTTAAAAATTATATGCTTTCTAATTGGGTACTTTTAAGACATTACAAAACGCACGAATTATACGGAAATTCGGAAATACGGAAATACGGAAATACGGAAATTCTCCCGGTGTAATATTTCCCTTCCGACATTATGCCGGTTTTCTCCTTGTGCAAGTTTATTCCGATTTTCTGCTAATTCTCCAGGTTGGGTGGCCACCCTGAAAACTTTTGCTGTTCTATAATACATCCTTTGATATTTATTTCTTATTAAGTTTTTCTTTATTATATCATTTCTTTCATTTTGAAAACAAACTGTTGCTGGTTCATTTATTTCAATATATTTTTTATATCAATAATTACTAAGTTTAACTTAGAAAACTTCGTTCTATTTTGAGAGATTCTAATAAACAAAATTATAAGGAAAAATAAACTAATTAAACAGGCCTGCATATAATATGGGGTCACGTCAGTTGTTGAAAAGTGGAGGGTCATTTTCAAAATAATTTTTTACGTAGAATCCTAATCCGGGGTCAAAATTGACCCATCACGTCAGGATTTTAAGATTTTTTACAAATGACAAAACAAAAATTTTGTTGTCTCTTCATTCATTCAATAAATGACACATATTTTTTTCAATGCTTGATAAGAAGTTTTGGTTCAATGATTATGCAAAATAACATGAACATTACGCAAATATCACTATACCTTCGCCTTGATCTACTTTTATTGCTTTTCCGTCAGCTAATTTTATTTTGTACAAAGAGGTAGAATGTGAAGCGTTGTATTAGAAGCAAAAACTAAGCCCCTATTTTGACGCCTCAAATGAAATATTGAAAAATTTGTGCTCATAAGAGTACTTAAGTATGGGAAAAAATCGCATAGGAATATCCTGTACTTTAAAACCTTAGCCCTTACAAATACAGCGAAACGCTTTAATAGCCCTCCCTTCCATAGCCCTTCCGAGAATTGATGCCGTGCCGCACGTTGGTATAACAGGAGCTGCGCGGGGTGCGCGGGGTCTGTGGTAGTCACTCAGACGAGCACTCAGGCGTGTGAAAACAAAAGCGGACCGGGCTAAAATGAGTCAGTTCTCACCCAGCGTCAGCCCCAAAATTGAGGCAATAGAAGAATTGCACTGTATTAGCGTGAATAGTGTCAAAGATGGGCCTATATTTCGACACAAGAGGCTATATATTTTATATTAAAATTAATAAACAAAGAAAAATGTTGATCTCTTGAAATTTTCAGTTACAATAACTGTAAATTACTTAATTGTAAAATAATTTGCTGAAATATGTGACTAACGCTTTATGCAGATACTGTTGCAGAAATTTCTGTTTCTGTTTATAAAAATTTAGAAACGGTTTCTGCACAAAGGTTTAGTGAACTGTCTCGGAACATTTTTACAGAAATTTCTAACAGTGCAGGCAGGTTGGTGGGTAAATGAGAGAACCTAAAATTGAACTATAATCTGTAAGCACACTCATTTTTACTTCCTAATCTAAATGCCTCTTTTTTAAAAATAATCTTTGCTTTGAAAAGTAGTTTTTTAATAGGGAAGAGAGATATTACACGAAAAAGGAATTAATAATCAATCAAGAAAATATTATTAGGAATACGGCGGACACAATACTTTCTTAATTTAAGAAAATTTACTACCTTAAAGAAACTTAATTTTCTTTATATTTTGAAGGAAATAAAAAACAACAAAATCGTGATTCGACTCTGTCGAGACGATTTGATTAGATGCTAATATAATTAACATATTCAAAAACCTACTTTTCAAGCATTTATTTATTACCAATCATATGGTCTTATGCCTAACTTTCGATCAAATTCGACCGATAATATTGGAAAAATCAGAACCGTCATAATGAAAGTGACTTAAAAAAAATAATAAAGAACATTCATTATACTGTCAATAATTAATTATATACTCACCACAAACTTAAAAAGAACTAGTTTCGAAGAAATAGTTTGGTTGTTAGAAATTAAAAAATATTTTATAAACATTTTTTCATTTTCAGATATAAAAAAAGATGAAGCAAAAATGGAATAGTTATATTTTCAGTTAAGAAAATTAATTAAATAAATTTTATTTAACAAAATAGTTCAGTTTACAACCAAAGAGACGAATTTGCAACTACATTGATGAATCTTCTAAAAAACTGAATTCACAAAGAAAAAAGGTAATAGTTGATATTTAAAAATAACATTTTTTAATTAAATAAAAACCTGTTGATTTAAAGCAGAAAAGAGGAATTTTCAAAATCCTCAACTAAAACAAAATATTTTTTACCAAAACTATTGCATTTTGAACGAAACAGATCAAATCTCTAAGTAAGGAGAGGAATTTTAACATCGGAAAGACGAATTTCCAACAAAATAGTTGAATTTTCCACCAAGAAAGGTTCTTTAAATTTTAAGTCAAAAACCAAATTTCACCCAAATTGTAGATTCTAACAATATTAAAGCTCAAAAGGTGATTTTTCTACACGACAGTTGATTTTTTAACTCGCAAATACATACTTTCAATAAAAAATTAACTGTCGGAAAAAAGTGAAATTTTCAAACAAAATAGACAATTTTTCAAAATCCTGAGCCGAAGAGATAATTTTTGAACAAAATAGTTGCATTTTTAACCAAAAATAACAAATTTGTACAAAAATAATTGAAGTTGAAACAAAAAAGGCGAATTTTCAAAAATACATGACCAAATATATTACGAAAAAATATGAATTATGAATGAAAAATGTATAAGTTCAACAAAAAAAAATTGTCTAGAAAACAGTGTAATTTTTAACCCAAAAATATAACATTTCTACTAAAACGTTAAAATGCAATCAAAAAACGAATCTTCTATCAAACAGATGAATTTTCAACAAAAAAGTTAATTTTTATAAAGCAGGAACATTCCATTTTCAACCAACAATAGAATATTTAAATTTTCAAATGAAAAATTTTTTTCACCAAAAAAGACTCTTCTACCAAGAAAAGAACAACTTAATCAAATTATTGAATTTTCCTTAAAAAGAAAATTCTCTAGAAATCAGTAGAGTTTTCAAATTGAAAATATAAAATTTCAAAGTTAAAATTCAACCAAATAGTTTAATTTTTGACCAAGATAATATAATTGTTGAGACAAAAAGATGAATTTTCCACAATACAGTTCAATTTTATACAAAAGAGTCCATGTCATCCAAACAGTTTTGATTTCATATAAGAGCATTCAATTTTCAACTAACAATAGAATAGTTAAATTTTGAGTTAAAAATAAATTTTCACCAAATAAAATGAATTTTCAACAAAAATTTTAGTTTAGTTCCAAAACAAGAAGATTCATTTCCTACATAAAAATCAACAAAATAGGTCATTCTTCAACCATTAAAATAATTGTTAATAGTGTAGTTCAGATTTCAACCAAGTATTTTAATTTTCAACCAAAAATATGTATTCTCAATGAAAAATTTAATAGTTGAATTTTAAACAGAAAAGATGAATTGCCTAAAAACCAATCAAATTTTCAAAATTAAAATATAAAATTTCCACTAAAACAATATAATTTAACCAAATAGTTCAATTTTTTACCGAAATAATGAAATGTTAGGTCAAAGAGATGAATATCTCACAAAACAGTTGCATTTTCTACAAAAAAGTTATTTTGTATCCAAACAGTTTCATTTTCAACTAAGAACATTTAATTTTTAACCAAAATGAAAATAGTTAAACTTTCAGATAAAAAATTAATTTTTCAAGCGAATAGAATAAATATTCAAAAAAATTAATTCAACAAAATTAATTTTCAACAAAATAGAAGGAATTTTGAACAAAAAAAATAGTTTAGTTTTGAATAAAAAATATTTGCTTGTTATAAAAAAATGAACAAAACTTTCAAAGCCTCCAAGCGATTATTTGAATTTTCAAACAAAAAATATTAATTCTCAATGAAGAATATCATAGTTGAATTTTCAAAGGAAAATATAAAAATATAAAATTTCAACGTTAAAATTCAACCAAATAGTTTATTTTTTGACAAAAATAATAAAAATTTTTAACCAACAAGAAAAATTTTCCACAATACAGTTGAATTTTCTACAAAAAAGTTTATTTTTATCCATACAGTTTCGTTTTCAACTGAAAACAATCAATTTTGAACCAAAAATAAAATAGTTTTTGAGTTAGAAAATTCCATTTTCAACCAATAAAATTAATTTTCAATAATATAGTTCAGCTTTTCAGAAAGTATTGAAATTTTCAATCAAAAAGAAAAATAGTTCAGAAAACAGTGAAATTTTTAACATAAAAATATATCATTTCCACTGCAACGTTAAAATGTAACCAAATAGTTAAATTTTTTACCAAAATAATAGAATTTTTAAAAGAAAAAGACGAATAATTCAAAAAATAGTTGAGTTGTCTGCCAAAAAGTTCATTTTCATCCAAACCGTTTCATTTTCACGTATGAACATTCAATTTTCAACAAATCAAAGAAGGATGATTAATTTCTGAGTTAAAAAAATTAATTTTAAACTAAATAAAATGAATTTTAAGAAAAAAATTAGTTTCATTTTAGGCGTAGAATATTCATTTTCTAAAGAAGAAATAAACTAAATAGTTTATTCTTTATGCAATTAAAATTAATTTTTAAGAATGCAGCTCAGCTTTCCAGCAAGTATTTGAATTTTCCACAAAAATGTATAAATTCTCATTAAAAAATGTAATAGTTCAAATTTCAAAGAAAAAGAAAAATTGTTTAGAAAACAGTATAATTTTCAACCTGAAAATATTACATTTCTACTAAAATGTTAAAATAAGATAAAAAAACTAATCTTCTACCAAACAGATGAATTTTCAACATAAAAGTTAATTTTAATGAAGTAGGAACATGCAATATCCAACAAAATAATTAATTTAAAACCCAGAAGATTCATTTTTTACCAAAAAAAAAACAAAACAATTTCCAAAAAATAGTTAAATCTTCAACGAATAAAGTGAATATTGAAAAAGTTAGTTTAACTTTCAAGTAATCATTGTGACTTTTAATCAGACTAAATTATTTTGATAAATTAAATTAATTGAACAAGTTTTTTCATTTAAAAAAATTAGACTTCAAACATAAAAAAGCAACTAATTTCCAAATATTGAACCGAAGTTAAAAAAATTGGGCATGACTGAATATTATTCATAAAAAAGATATTTGAAAGCATACTCATAAAATAATCTAAAATTCGAGTTCAAATGCAACGCAGTGTTTATTTGAGTTTCATTTCGAAAAATGTCTAAATTTTTAAACCTCAAAAATAGAATAATTTTTCAAACGCTCTCATGCGTCAACAGTTTTAGAATTGTACAGCCTAAATTAAGAAGTAAGTAAATATTGCATCTAATGCGGAACGATGAGCATTGTAATTTCGATCTTTCTGAAGGTTTTTTGTGTAATAAATCTCACTTTAGACATCGCGAAGTACTCGAGATAGCGGATTCTTGGTAGTATAAATAGTAGGGAATTCCGTCCAAAAATTACTCACTTACCGTTTCCAAATTCTTCAAGAATGAAGACCTGCAATAGAATCCTTCTCCTTCTCTTCGCTGTCCTGATTCATTTTCAATGTAAGTGTAAAATAATACTTTATAATTAAAAATTGACAATTTTACACACAGAGAATGATTCGGTTGAAGCAACTAAATTTTTGTTGCTTTAACCATAGAATTTGGTTCTTGGAACCAAATCCTTTGGTTTATGGAGCATTTGGTTGATACAACCAAAAAATTTTGTTGTGTCAATCAGATATTTTGTTGGATCAACAGAAATTTATTTATTGCAACAAAATTTTCATTCATTGTATGTTCGCTTTGTTCGGGAAAAATTTTCCTCTAAAAGCGGTCATGGTAACGAGCATGAGCTTCTCTTAAATAATTTCAAACAATGTTTATCATTTCGAATGTTATTGAAAATTTAAGGGAACATTAAGATTTTGAAATTTTCTTTGGAAGTTGACAAAAAGTCTTCATTCTGACTTTATCATAACGATTATAAGATTTAAAATATTGACTACCTATTTCCGGGACTGAGTTTGTGAAGAGCATCGATAATATTGGCCTTTTTTTGAAAAGTGTCTAAACTTTCCAAAAAAATTGGGCAATTTGTACCGAAACTTCGATAAAAATAACCACTTTCCCCCTTTTCCATTTCACCCTTTTACCAAAAAACAGCCTTTTTGTACCGAAATTTCTCTACCCATAGCAATGGCCTTCTTTAAATAAATAAAGCCAGAAGAATGTTTTTTACCCTTATCTAAATCTAATCTCTTTATTTAATATTTATCAATTATTCATCAAATTATCTTTTTTAATTGTTACATTCAGATTTATTTACAGCTTACGTGTACGCCTCATGTATAAAAACTATGTCAACAAAGTACAGCAAAATAGACTTAATGTTTGTAAGAAGATTCCAGTGAAACCTATTCACGTTGATTCAACGTTATCTCTGATAAAAGAAATGTTGATTTTTTCACATGTGAATTATATTTTAATTAAACTTTGAGCATAATTTTTCGTATTCTAATCGTCAATTGATTCCTACATATAACTTGTAATCTCTTCGGTATGAGTGATTAATTTATTATTAATTTAAGGATTATTTTTTAAAAACTAGGTGTAATCTTTAAACCATCTAAATATATTTTTAAATTATTCGCATTTTTCTCTAAATAAAAAAATGGCTATAAAATCTTTCGGGTTATTTTGTTAGAATTTTGGAAATCTTTTCAATTTTTTAAAATGTGGTTTAAAAAGTAATTTTTTCACATAACCCATTTAAAATTATACCATACATTTGAAGAAACAAATTTTTTTCAGTTGAAGCCGTTCAAAATTCTTAAGAAGCTTCTAGATTTTTTCAAAAATATTTAAACATCTATAGTTGTTAATATTATTGTTTATGTTTTCAAATTTAAAATTATTTTTTAATTCTTCCAAAGCTTCTGTGCCATCTAAATATCTTTTACATTATTTTATTTTTCTTAAAATTTAGAAAAAGTTATGCATTCCAGATTTTTTGTTATTGATCATTTTATATTTCATTTGAAATGTTGTTAAATATTCTCTTAAAATTCATTTTTGAATATCAAGAACTATTTAAAATTTCCCCAGATACATTAAGAATTTTTTTATTCTTTTGAAATCTTTTTAAA
The DNA here is from genome assembly GCF_010883055.1 of Belonocnema kinseyi. NCBI lineage: Eukaryota > Metazoa > Arthropoda > Insecta > Hymenoptera > Cynipidae > Belonocnema > Belonocnema kinseyi. The sequence goes on from NC_046661.1 coordinate 93,457,625, forward strand.
TTCTCAAGATAATTCTGTACGTTTCGTTTAAAACCTTCAACGATCTAAATTTCGTTTCAAAATCTTCAAATCAAACTTTTAAACTGTTCAGGTCTATTTTGAATTTCTTCGTCTTTTTCTTGAAATTAATAAAAATGTGCAAAATAAAAATTTTTCGGAATTATTTTGAGAAATTTAGGAAATCTTGCCGAATGTTCTTGAATATTCTCATGAACTTAATTTTAATAAAAAAAAGCAATTTTTAATTTTTCCAGAAATAAAAAAAATGTATTCTCTTCTTGTTTAAGATCTCCACAAAGCTACATTTTGTTAAACAAATTTTAAAACCTTCGCAAGATTACAATTATTTTTTTATCATTTTAAAATTTCCGAGTATCTGTTAAGCTTACTCGAATTTTTTCTGAAATTTTTCATTCTTGTGAAATTGAAAAATTCTGCTTCAAGAATTTTTATGTTTTTTTTCGAAATTTTAAGAAATCATTCATTCAAAAAAATTATCTAATATTTTTCCATGAAACCTAAGAAAATTTGTTTAGTCTCTTGAAACCTTTCAAAACTTCCTAAAACGCTTTAAAATTTTGTTTCCAAATCTTCAAAGATCCACATTTAGTTAAGAAATTTTGTAATAATTTAAAATTTAAAATTATTTTTCAATATTTTCAAAACTTCTTCACATTCTTAGTACCTTAAAATATTATTGATGAATGAAACTTTTAATTGTCTAAATATAATTTGAAATTATTCATATTTTTCTTTAAATTGAAACAAAATTGACGTAAAATCTTCCAGATTATTTTTTCACAATTTTGGAAATCTTTCGAAATGTTGTTAAATATTCCCTTAACATTAATTTTTTAAAATGTGAAATGATTTTAAATTTTACTACAAACTTCAAGAAAATTTATGTCTAAAAATTTCTCGATTCTTTTCTGAAACTTTTTAACCTTACAAACTTGAAAAATTATGTTTTTAATTTTTGTATAAACTTTTTCGATATTTTAGGAAATCATTTAAAGTGTTTTTAAATACTTTTCAACATTTTCTTAGAATTTATTTTTTAAATTAAAAAATCGTTTTATATTCTCTCATAAATCTTAAGAAAATTTATTTACTCTCTGAAACCTTTCATAATTCTTAAACGATTCTTAGTTTTGTTTAAAAATCTTTATAAAATCCACTTTTAAAACAAAAAATTTTTACCCTTTTAAAATTCAGGTTATTTCTTAATCTTTTGAAACTCTTGAAGCTTCGAAATACCTTATAATATTATTGATAAATTCAACTTCTAAACTGTCTAAATCTGTTAAAAAAAGTCGTATTTTCCTTAAAACTAAAAAACTATAAATGATTAAAACAAATTATAAAATCATCCCGATTACTCCAAATAAGTTTGGAAATCTTTCGAAATGCGTTTTTGAATATTGTATCACATTGAATTTTAAAAAAATATACATTTTACGTTTTTCCACAAATTTTAAGAAATCTGATCTATTTTCTTTTTTCGGGGGGAATTTTCAAAAAGCTATATTTTGTTTTAAAATAATACTAAACCTTTTCAAGTATGAAATTATATTTTAATCTTTTAAAAAATTCTAAATGTATCTTGAACTTACACGATTTTTTCTAAAATCTTTTAATCTTGTAAAAGTCAAAAATTCTGCTTTAACATTTCTTATAATCTTTTTCGATCTTTTATAAAATAATTTAAAGTGTTTTTAAATAGTTCTAAACATTTTCTTAGACTTCATTTTCCAAAATAAAAGTTCATTAGTTATTTTCTCATGAATTTAAAAAAAAATTGTTTAGTCTCTGAAAACTTTAATAAATCTTAAAACGCTTCTAAGTTTTTTAATGTGCTGAAAATTAAAAAACAATTATATATGATGAAAAAAACTCTAAAATCTTCTGAACTATTTCTGACAATTTGGAAATCTCTAAAAATATTTTTAAATATTTTCGGACAAGTTCTAAATATATCTTAAACTTACTCGAATTTTCTCTAGAATTAACATTGATAAATAAATTGTATCATGTAATAAAATGACTTATTTGCCAATTCTTATTTACAAAATGTATAGGGCAGAAAATTCGGAATAATTCTTAATAAATAAACAATTTGAAACAGTCCTCGTTTCTGCGGTTAGTGAATACCCGTGAAATTGTTAATTTTGTAATAACTCCGATCATAAATAATTAAACTTTGATTTCCTTAAGTTTTAAAATGATTGCTTTTGTAAGCTACTAATTATAAATATTTAAATATGAAGCACTTAAAATTAGAAGTATGCTTGTTATTGTTAATTTTTTTGAATTTTTATTGCTCTACTTTCAACTACATTTTTTACCTAAGTGATGCAATACCGACAATTATTTTTTTCCAACATGATAATTGAAATTGAACAAGCTTCAAAGCATTTGCTTTAAAATAAACGCTATGTTTACAATTTTTATACACAATTACAAATACACTGAAACCCTTCTATTTCGCCGGTTTTGGGGCTGACGGTGGGTGGAAACAAACCCGTTAGAGCTCGCGCCGGATGTAAACGCTTTTATTTTTTTCACACCCCACGCAGCATGATTTACTAGTTTCCGCGGAACGGCATGAATTCTCGGAGACGCTATAACAGGGAGCGTTATTAAAGGGCTTTACTCTATTCAAAAAATATTTATAAATTATAACAATTGTTGAGGATACCATAAAATTGATTTTGTGAGTCTACAAAAACTTCATACATCTTCATTTTTGTAGGTGCAGATATGTTGGATGTCAGCTCTGAGAATGCACAGGGCCAACTGTCGAGTTCCGGCTCTAATCCAAAGGGCCAGATAATAGGTTACGGCTCTAATCAAAAGGGCCAGATGATGAGTTTCGGCTCTCATCCACAGAGCCAGATGTCAGGTAGCGGTTCCGTTTCCGGTTCCAGTTCCGGTTCTAATTCACCGGCCCTGATGTCGACTTATAACTCTAGTCCACAGGGCCATATTCTTCATCGACAAGTAAAAGTCGTTATTACTCCACATACCGCACAATCTGGATGGAGGGATCCAAATTATAGTCAGAGAAAACTCGAGCGAACTTCATCTAACCATATGGCGATACCTCCAGGGCCTCCTCCGCCTAAAACGAAACACGATTACTAAATATTAAAAAACAACAATGTGAATTCATTAAATATATCATCCATTCTCGAATAAAAACAATATTTCTTAAAAAATTACGCTCACTCGTTTTATTTTAACCTATGACAAGTTTTATAATATATGCAAACCTGTATGTATATATACCTCCGGGATAAATGCAGAAAGGTGTTATCCTTGGGTCGCTCCGTGTCCTCAAGAAACACGAGGAATTCGCCAGCCTTTTGTTTTTGAGTTCGTCGTGCCCTGTGGCCATAGGTGTGATTTATGGCGGTTCTACTAAGAGCTAGATTCATTTAACTTCATCAAAGAAATGCGAATTATAATTATAAGCAAAAAAAAGTATAAACAGCGTACTAGGTCTGCTTATTAGACGCTTCTTATTTTTATTGCCTAATTATTAAATTAAAATCTATGCTTCAATTAAGAGTACAATAACTTTTTTTTACTTTTAGTACTCTGTAACATGCATTTAAATATCATGTTTTATTCCAGCAGAAATTAAAAGCAATAAAAAGGATTTTTGATTTAAAACAATTTTTTGGCTGCAAAATTCTATTTGTATAAAAATTTAAACGTTTTGTTAAAAATTTAATTATTTTATTGAAAAGTTATATTGTTTGTCAAAAATTAAACAACTTGATTGCAAATTTAACGATCCTATTTTTGATTAAGAATTCATTTATTTAATTCAAACATAACTATTCCATTTTTTCTTCAAGTCATATAAAAAAAAATTATCTTTTCTAGTTAAAAATCTTATAATTTCTTTCGGAATTCATTTATTTTGTTGAAACTTGGTCTTTTTGGTAAAAATTTATATTTTATTTAGTAAATTTAACTATTTTGTTAAAAAATCATCTTTTTTGCTTGATTCGACAAGTTGAAAATTCGTTTTTTTTATTGATTTTTTAAAAATAGAAAGACTGAAGTTTCTATTTGTTACTTTTTTCAACCCTTTTAATTGAAAATTCTACTATTAGATTTGTTATTAGGAATTATTTTTTCAAACAAAAAATGTAACTATTCGACCTTTTGTTCAAACATAATATTTTTAACCAAACATTGATATTTCTAGTTGGAAATTTAACGATTTGGCTGAAAAATTAACTTTGTTGTTAAAAATTCATATTTTTGTTGTAAGTTCAACTATTTTGTTAAAAAATAATCTTCTTTAGTTCAATTAAATAGGTTGAAAATTAAAATCTTTTTTAATTATTTTATTTAACTAACGATTTTTCTTTAAATACGATATTTAAAAATAAAAATTTATCTTTCTAGATGAAAATTGAACAATTTTACTAGACAATCGATTTTTGGGTGAAAATATATATTTTTGGTTGTTAGTTGAACTATTTAGTTATAAAAAAGTATTTTTAGTTTAACTCAACTGGTTGAAAATTAATTTTGCAAACTAAAAATATCGACTATTCTATTATTAAATAAAAAGATATTCTTTTAGTTGAAACTTCAACTGTTTAGTTCAAATTTAATATTTGTTGGTAAAAAATTCAACTAATTGTTTAAAAGCTGAAAACATAAATTTTCTATTTGTTATTATTAATTAATTTTTTAAACTAAAACTTTCTAGTTGAAAATTCAAGAATTTGACTAAAAATTCATGTATTTTGTTGAAAAGCAGTTTTTTGTAATATAAATTTAATCTTTAATCCTTTTTGGTTTAAAAGTAAAAGGCTTGATGCAAAATTAAACTTTATGGTCAAGGATTCAACTATCCTGTTGAAAGTTCACAAATCTGGTAGAAAAGTAACCTATTTTGTTAAAAATTAACATTTTGGTTGTAAGTTCAGCTATTTTGTTCAAAAACACTATTTTTTGGTTTAGTTGAACAGTTTGAATTTGTTTTTTTAAATTAATTTTTTCACTAAAAATGTTTACCATTTTATTATTGAATAAAAATATTCTTTTAATTGAAAATTCAACTTTTGAATTAAAGTTTAAAATTTAACTATTTTATTTGTAATTAAGAATTAATTTGTTGAACTGAAAATTGAACTATTACATTTTTTGTTCAATCATTGTATTTTTAAATAAAAAAGGATTATTTCTAGTTGATAATTCAAGAACTTGAATGAAAATTAATATATTTTGTTGAAATTTTATCTGTTTTGTTGTAGAAATTTAATTTTTCTTCCTTTTTGGTTTAAAATCCAAATTTTCTTTTGAAAATTAATCTGTCCTGTTTGAGGATTCAACTATTTTATTTAAAATTAAACAATTTCGTCGGAAATTAAACTATTTTGTTCAAACTTTACTTTTTTTATTCAATTGAAAAGATAGAAAATTCGTTTTTTTTTTAAATATTTTTGAAAATGAAAATTTACACCTTTTTATTATTTATTTTACAAATATCCAGTTAACAATTCATCTTTTGTGGTTGAAAAGTCATATTCGTTGCTTAAAAATGTATCTCTCTTGGTTGAAAATTCATTCTTTTTTGTTGGAAATTTAACAATTTGGTAGAAAATTAAGCCATTTGTTAAAAAATGTATCTTTTAAAGTTCAGTTCAAAAATTTGAACAATTTTGTTGTTCGTTTTAATAATTATTTGTTTAAACGAGAGTTTTGAAAATTCTAAATTTTGCTCAAACAAATTTTTGTTATATGAAATTTTAACTATTTGGTTTAAAATTCACCTTTTTTTGATTAAAAAAATAATGTTTTCTTTTTTTTTGCAAAAAAACTCTACTTTTCTGTTGAAATAACGTCCTTTGGATAAAAATTCTTAAATTTGCATGATTTTGTAAATAAAAAATCGAGTTTTTAATTCTAAATCTTCCGATTTAAAGAAATTTTAAATTAAATCATCAAAATGAAAGACTTTTTAATTGCAAACTTTTGGTTGAAAAGCCACTATGATAGTTTTTGCTCGAAATTCATCTCGTTTGGTTGAAAATGGAACTGCACCATTTTTATAAAATTAATCTTCTAGTTTGAAAAATTACTTTTTTGTTTGAAATATTTTGCTTGAATACTCATTTTTTAAAGATTATCGATTTTATTTATGAATTTTCATTTTAATTTAATTTGATTTATGATTGATATTTTTGATTGAAAGTTGATTGTGTTTTGTTTCAAATTCTTCTATTATGATCTAAAATTATTTTTCTTGGTTGAAAATTCATACTTTTGTTTTAAAATGCAACTATTTCATATAAATGAAACTATTTTAATAAAAATTTAACTTTTGTGGTGAAAAATTAACTTTTTATTAAAAAGATCATATTTAAGGGTTCAAAATTCAACCGTTCTGTAGATAATTCCTACTGTAAATTCCTGTAATAGTCTTCAAAATTCAACAATTTTGTGAAAACTTAATGTGCTGTGTTGAAATAATTGAAATAACTATGAAGAATTTCTGACTGAAAATCGTATTTGAAAGGTAATAATTTAAAATCTCAGGTATCTTTTAATAATCCTGATAAGAGAGAAACAACTCCAGGCTTTACTAATATTATTCTCTGTAGTATCAAGCATCTTCTCTGAAAATCTTACGGTAAAAGGAAATTTACAAACTTTCAAAATCCTGTTTGAGTGGAATATGGAATTTTATAGACTAACTTCGAACATGCCACGAATAGCTGAAAAGGAAGTTAGAGGATCGAAATGAAGAAAGTTTGAAGAAAAATACCTTTTTTAAATTTTAGAAGACTTCCGAGATTTTATGAACAGCTAGGTCCTTTTTTGTAAACATGTTCATTAATTAAGACGTAATTAGTTAATCATTTTAATTTATTAAAGCAGCTAAAGAAATTAAGAAATATATTTTGAAAATAATTTTAAATTTTTTTGGTCTAAAAATTAATGTTGTTGTTTAAAAATTCAA
>NC_046661.1:93464712-93467199 GCF_010883055.1 Belonocnema kinseyi
ACTATTACATTTGTTGTTAGGAATTATTTTTTTTAAATAAAAAATGTAACTATTCGACCTTTTGTTCGTACATGATATTTTTAACTGACTTTTATTCTAGTTAAGAATTTAACGATTTGACTAAAAAATTAACTAGATGAAAATTGAACAATTGGACTAGTAAATCGACTTTTTGGTGAAAATTTATATAAATATAATTTATAACGTCGACGAAGTTTTAATTTTTGTTCTAAAAATAAATGGAATTTAATTGATAGCTCTAATTCGTTTTTATTTTACCGTGACCGTAAGGTTTAAAAGTAATTTAATCATCTATTCTGTTGAAAGTTCAACAATCTATTTTAATGCAACAGGTGAAAATTGTTTTTCTAAATTAATTTTTTTAAGAAAAAACGTTTACTTTTTTATTATTGAATTAAAAATATTTTTTTCATTAAATATTCAACTTTTGGTTTAAAGTTTTAAATAGAACTATTTTGTTTCTTATTGCCAATTAATTGATTAAACTGAAAATTTAACTATTACATTTTTTGTTCGGTCATTATTATTTAAAATAAACATTGATTATTTATAGTTGATAATTCAAGAACTTGAGTGAAAATTTATGTATTTTGTCGGCATTTTTTTGGGGGTAGAAATTTAATCTTCATTCCTTTTTGGTTTAAAATTTAAATGTTCGGTTAAAAATTAATCTGACCTAGTTGAGGATGCAACTGTTTTATTGTAAATTAAACAATTTTGTCGAAAATTAAACTATTTTGTTAAAGCTTAACTTTTTACATTCTCATCAGAGAAGGTATTAGATTTTTGTAAAATTTGACCCCCCCCCCAGTTTTTGTCAAATATCCACATTTTGAGACCCCCTACAGGAATATGATAACAAATTTTTTAATTTGGTCGAGAAGTTGAACACTCCGAATTTGATCGTACCAAAAATAATGAAAAATCCACAAATTCCATTTTTTGGTCAAACTATGCAAGATACGAAAAAAATGAAAAAGCTCAAATTGCGCGCCCTGGAAAGAACAACAAATTAAGAATAAATCACTTCTCGATATAAGCTACGAGAAAAAATGAGACAAAGGTTATTTATCCAAGAAAGAGCTATAATTTTTGATAGGGCAGTTAGTATTTGCTTTAGTCGTTAAAAATAACATTCTAAATTAAAATATTAAATTTGTTTGAAAAAACGTCTCAAGGTATGAACTTAAATTACCAGAAAAAAGTTGCTCGCCTAAAAAGATCTATAAATTTATTATTAATTATTTTTCGATAGGACGAGTAGATTTTCTTTCAATCGTAAAACATAAGATTAAAAATTAAAAAATTAACATAGGCTTGACATAGACATAGACATAGGCTCCTATATAGGACCCTATATAGGTTTCTGTATTAGACCCTATGCAGATGCTCAGTAGTTTTTATTTAATCGTAAAAAACAAGGAAATAAGAATTAGTATGATTCAATTTTTATGCATATTATGAATTGTAATTATATACATTTATTGAAATGATACATGTTTCAGAGCAGCTTAGAATATCATTTAAAGCAAAATAAGAAACAAATACAAAAATAATCATGATGAATACAATTTGCTTTTTATTTTGCAATTTTTTAATAACTAATCCCTGGCAGAGTTACATAAAAAATGTATTATAATTTATATAAAAGTGTTATGTATAATGCAGAAAAGTTGACAGTTTGGACAAAATCGAGTGCGAAGCACGAGATGCGTGATGAGAATGTGTTCGTTAAAGCCAAAAGAGCTTTAACAAAAGAGAGTTCACATTCACAAAATTACAGTTGTCTATCCGTTGACCTTTGTTTTTAAAAGTTATGTGCACAAATGTGGGATAAGTGCACAAACCGAGCGTGGAGTGCGATTGCCCTCAGTCGCGTGCCGCAGGTGCGCTCAAACTCTCGAGCGAAGCTTTTTCAACGAAAGAGAATTCACAATCAAAAAATTACAGTGGTGGATGTTTTGAGTCTTAATTCTAAAATGTTTGCGCAAGAATGTGCGAAAATATAAAGACCGAGCGGGTAGCGCGAGGTGAATTCATAATCGAGCTCGAAGCGCGAGACAAATGCAACATTGAGCGCGAGAACCAACAGCCGCGTGCCCTAGGCGCGCTCAAACTTGCTAGCGAAGCGAGCCGCGCGCGATAAGAATGCGCCCGTGTAGCGGGCAGATTTTTTTATTTAATTCAAAAGGTAGAAAATATATTTTTTTAATTTTTGAAACTGAAAACTTACTCTACTTTTTTTTTGTTAAAAAAATACTAGTTAAAAATTCATCTTTTGTGGTAGAAAACTCATCTTTGTTGGTAACAAATGTATCTCTCTTGGTTGATAATTCATTCTTTTTGGTTGGAAATTATTATTTTTTGGTTAAAGACTCAACTATTTTGTGGAAAATCTGAGGGGGATTACTTTGAAGGGGACAATATAAATATTGAGGAATAAATTAATATTTTTAAAAAAAACTA
>NC_046661.1:93467299-93482620 GCF_010883055.1 Belonocnema kinseyi
AGCTAAAAACTGAGAAATTTAAAGTGTTTCATATTGCATTCAAAGTGATATTTACATAAATTTTATTTGCAATTCAAATTGGTGACGTAGTTTATGCGCGACGCCTTCTATATAATTTCATTTTTTTTTCAAAATAAATGTAGCTTGAAATTCTATTTTTTCTACAACTATTAAAGAATTATCAGTCTGGAAAATAAACTGTATCATTTTATTTGATTTAGTTTCATAACTTCTATAAAATATTTTATCTCATTTTATCAAAGTACACGCAAGCGTATCAGATTTAAAAAGGCTTTTGTTGATAACGAGGTTGATAAGCTGTTCAAGTACAACGATGCAGAAACAGATTGTTTAACCACATACTGACGAAGGTTACACGTCAATAAATCCAAAATTAAATGAAGAAGGTCAAAAATAAAGTCCAGCGAAATCTTAATTTATCAAATAGAATGTGTCAGCTACTAGATATATGAATAAAAATTATATTGCTGTATAAATTTATGTAAGTGAAGCGTAAATTTTAAATTGCTTTTTTTGTGAAAAATTAGAATCTTGTGCAAGGTATGTGCCCACTAATTACCATTTCTTTAGGTAGAGTTAAATTGGAATATTTAAATTAGATTCGAATTTTCTACAACATTTTATTTACCACGTTTTCTAGACTTATGTCATATAAAAGGATTACATTATTTTATTTGTAAACCGAAATTTTATTTTTAAAGCTCGATGGTAGTAAAAATGAAACATTAACGTACATGATGACACAGAGAAAAACTTAATATCTATAATGTAACGTTTTATTTAATCAAGACAGATGCATACAACAATATTTCAATTTACTCCTGACATGAGCGCAAGTCACTTTATTTTTAAATAACAGTCAAAATGGCATTTTTATCATAAGTGAAAAATAACTATTGTTTTATATAATAATCATTTAATACATAATTGTTTAAAAAAGAAAAACTTGGCGCAAAAGCTTAATTTTTGCTGGTTTTATTAAAAATTTGAACATTCTTTACATTTTCCCCGTACAAAACTAGATTGCGGCAAAACTGGGTCTCAGTTAGGTTTTCCAAGTACCAATTAGGTACCACCGTTACTCCCAGATCGGGCGATCTTAATCATATTTAATTAACATAACAAGAGAATTTTTTGTTAATATTATAATAATAAGGTATTTAATGTACGGTCTTCATAAAAAATAAAAAGGCATTTTTATTCACTTGGACCTTTAATTTCCATTTGTGCGATTTACGAGCTTACTTCATTAAGCGTGCTCAAAAGAACGAACGCAACTGTCATGCCCGGGCGCTGTAATAGAATTTCATTCTGTTGTAACCTGATGCTGATTTGTTAAAGAGTGAAATTCGTGGCTGCCATTAAATGGTTGAAACTGTAAGCGGGAGAGCAAATAAAGTTTTAAAAATAAAACACAAGTATCGAACGCAACTGCGTGCTTCGCGTTTAACAATTTAAACTTTAAATGTTTAGATTTGATCAAATCACATTAATCTAAAAAAATAATCAAATAAGATTAATTTAATCACAATTAAGTTTAGAAAAGAAGCAGAATGGTGCAATACCCACCAGGAGAAACTCCGTTAAAAGTTAAAAGCGTTGTGCAACTGGGCAAATGGAACTAAATTGCCTTAAGACTAGGACATCAATCAGACGGCCCAGTATGAATAAGAAGATGAAGAAGTAACGCTGAACCGCCGAATGGACGTTCACTTTCCGAGTTTTTAGCGAATCCGAACCAATCAAGAGCAGGAAGGGTGGGACCGAGAATTGGGAAGGCCGATTCGAATTTCGCCACCAAGGTCGTAGACAGCAAAAAGGTGAAATTTACCGTAGGGTCCTTCTGTCCCTTTGTATCCCCAGGGACGAAGGCAATTATCTAGTGTTCTTACAAAAAGTAATGAATTTTGTCGTCCCTACATTGTCAAAAGTATTTAGAGCAATCATTGCGCTAAAATATGTACCCTCGGCATAGAAGAAGGATGGAATGGCCTTCATTCCCAAACCGAGAAGAGAGGGTTAAGACGTATTCAGACAAGCGGTCCTCGGTTCCGATTACGGTTACGATTGACGGTTTTGTTCATGCACACGGCGCATCGGTTTTGCCTACAATTGCCGTCACTGGCCATTTTTATTTAAAAACTTGACAAAAACAGCACACAAGGCCTGCACGAGGTGCGAGAGTATTTCTTTCAAGGCAGCTCATAACAGCCGACGAGTCACGTGACTTAATCGACTGCTGTAATTGCCTACGACCAGCGACGATCGTGGCCCGATCGAAATCACCACGGTTAAAATAGAGAGAAACCTAAATATGCAACCCGAACCGGTACCGGGTCGGGCTCCCGCTGATTTGACGACGTTTCCAATCGTAACCGTAATCGTAACCGCAAACCGCTCTTCTGTATACGCCTTTACCCTGCTGTAAAAGATTTTACACCGAACAGCCTAACATCTTTTATCCTGAAGAAATTGAAAGAGCTAGTCGAGAGATATATCAGGGATGGGGTGCAGCAAGAACAAAATGGGTATGCTGTGGGAACGTTCTTGGATATAGAGGGTGCCTTCAGCAAAATTTCTGCAGAAGCATGCTACGCCAAAGAAGACTCACAACCAGATAGGTTGAAGGTCTAGTTAAAGGAATGTCTCCACATGGCAAATCTGGAAACGTTGATGGGTCTTACAAGGTCAGCGCTGCAAACCGTAGAGCTAAATTCGAAAAGACCAGTCTGGTCATTTTCACGAGATACTACAAAGTGCCGAAAGTTGACGCTGCTGTATTTTGTAGTGGAAGACTGACATTTTTAGATTCACTTAAAACTGGGAGTAATCTTAGATAGAAAACTGAACAGGGTGAAGCACCTGGAGACCCAATGCATGAAGCTTCTCATTACATTAGTTTTTTATATTCAGGAGACCCTTTGGCTTTGCGTGGGTTCTGGGACCTAAAATTCTAGCATGGCTCTAACCCCGTTATCCTTCAACCAAGGCTCCTGCATGCTGTCTTGGTTGGGTGGCCACGGGCGGAACTTAAAACGATGCAGGACAGAATGTGACGATTACAAACGCTAGCGTTTAGGGGTTCGACGGTAGCAATGAGGACTACGATCACAGTGGTGAAAGAGTTCATGCTCTTTGAAGAAGGTATACACGTTATGATAACTGCAAAAGCGACACACGCGCTGGGCCGCCTGAACAGAGTAAATAGATGGACTTAAGGGACTAGGCACACCAGGCTCTCGAGTGACATCAGCATACTGCCGATTGTAGAGATAAGGGAAGATACGATATCAAAAAAAACTTCACCAAATTAGCCTCGGTAATCCTGGGTGCATCTAAGAAAGGCATAAGGACAATGCTTCAGATGCTTCCTGGACACAGATACTTAAATTCAGTGTGGCCTATTTTATGGAATCTGTGAAAATCACAAGGCGATCAATGATTGCCAGACTAGGCTTCACCGAGAGGTATGGGGTCAACTACTGATAGTGAATAGTTAAGGGTGTGGCACAATGCGCTTTATAGCTTGCGCATCACGAAAGCTCCTCAAGGGCTTCCCTCCCAACATAAAACAAACTAAAACATGGAGCACTGCATTAAACAACACGAACGGCAGAGAGCACTAACGTTGCTTTACGCCGCGCTCTGATTCATAAAAATAAGACCATGAAAGAGAGCGGGTAATTTAAAAAAGTATTAAAAACTAAATAGAGTAAATAAACATAATACAAAAGATATAATAATAAAATAATAATATAATAATTAAAAACAAACTAATGTTATTTTTATTTGTTCAACACATTTTTTCTTAGTACTGCCAAATTTTGGTTTGCATTGCAAAACATTATGTTAAACATACGTAATATTTTGTTAAACAAATACAATTTTTTGTTGAATCAGCAAAAGAATAGTTACGCCAAAGAATTATATTCGGTTGCATACATGTTTTTCCATTGTGGGTAAAATAATAACGGACCGATTTTATTCATTGGGTAGGATGGGTCGAAAAATTGAAATTTCAGAAAGAACAAAAAATTGGTTAAACAAAAAAGTGTTCAATATTGTAATTATTATTACCTTCCTCTAAGTGTGAAGTCGACCAATAACTAAATATTCCAACAACAAAAAACGGCAACTTTCCAGAATTATTCAAAGATGGTATAATTTGAAATAATAATTAATTGTTCAAACAATTTGTTTTCTTAATTTAAAATATTTATTACCTTGTTCTAAGTGAAAAGTGGACAAAACATACAGTATTTTAGAAAATATTAAACTTTCTAGCATTATTCTAAGAGAATATTACTAAAATTGGTATTAAAAAATTGAAAGAATTATTTTTGTTGACTTAAATTATTTGGTACCTCACTCTAATCAAAAATTTGAAAATTAGTTTTAAAAATGGGGAAAAAATTCGACTTTCCAGTATGTTGTTCTAAGAAAAATGGCTAAAAACAATATTGAATTAGTTTTATACTAAAAAAATCAAGGTCATAAAATAGAATTCCAGGTTATTTCTAGGGTTTTTAAGGTTTATTTCTCGATTCAAAATTATGCAGGTCATTTCCATGATTTTCTAGTTTTTTAGCGATATAAAGAATTTCAGGTCAATTTCAGAGTTTTCAAGCCTTTTTCATGATTTAAAAAATTCCAGGTAATTTCCAGGGTTTTCAAGCTTTCCAGGTGAAGTCACCACCCTGATTTTGACGCCTTTTCTGTGTTCAAAATAAAACTTTATTTTTTCTGTACAATAAAACAACTTTTAATCTGTAAAATAAATCGTTTTATGTTATTTAATCTTGTTTCATAAGATCTGTAATATTTTGTTACTTAACCATTGTTTTATCTGATTTTATCAGAGTATACGCGAGCAAACCAGATTTACAAAGGGCTTTGTCGATAAGCTATTCGAGTGCAGTGAGGCAGAGAGAGATTATTTAATCACATACTGGCGATGTTTATACCTCAAAAAATCCAAAATCAAATGAAGAAAGTAGAATTAAAAAAATCAGGAAAATCTTCAATTTTTAAAAAGAAAGTAGTGCAATTTTCAGTATAAAAGGATTAGTTTAAAAGGGATATTACAAGGGAATTTAATTAATAATAAAACATTTTCATATTGTATGGGTATCTCTTTTATATTGAACGAAATTGTCCTCTACAACAGCGTCTTTTCTTTAACAATTTTTACATTCTCATCAAAAAAGGTATTAGATTTATGTAAAATTTGACCCCCCCTCCCCAGTTTTTATCAAATGTCCACGTTTTGAGACCCCCTGAATCCGAAAAACAGGTTTTTACGAATGTGTCTGTCTGTATGTATGTCTGTCTGCCTGTCTATCTGTCTGCCTGCCTGCCTGTGAACACGATAACTTTTGAAATAATTAATCTATTAGATTGCCCTTTGGTACACTCGTTTAGTGTCCTAAACTAAAGGTGAAGTTCATTAGCCAGCCGTTTTTGTTGAAAATTCAAAAAGTGGGCACATTTTGAATATTTTTGACACCACTTTTTTAAAAATTCTCTGTACGGTTATTCATAGAATTCAAAAAATTTAACAATTATTCTAATGACTTTTTTAAAAAAGTCAAAAATTACTAGAGTTATAGCATTTTTAAAATCCAGGAAAACAAACTAAAATGAACAATTTGAGCCAAACGACGCGTGATACGAAAAAAGGTCTAGAGAAGAAAACTGTTGCTTTTTGAAAGCCTTACAAGATTATGATAACAACTTTTTTAATTTGGTCGAAAAGTTGAAAATTCCAAATTTGATCATACTAAAAATGTTTGAAACCACATTTTTTCATGATTAAAAAATTCTATACATGGTTGTTCATAGTACTCAGAAACTCAAACAATTTATTTCCATAACTTTTTTCTATAAAAAGAAAATTATCAGTCAGAGCATTTTCGAAATCCAAAAAAACAAACTAAAATGAAAATCTTAAGCCAAACAACGCATGCCATGAAAAAAAGTCAAGAGAAGAAAAAGTTTGCTTTTTAAAAGCTCTACAGGACTATGATAACAACTTTTTTAATTTGGTCGAGAAGTTGAACACTCCAAATTTGGTCGTACCAAAAATAATGAAAAATCCAAAAATTTCATTTTTTGGTCAAACTATGCAAGATACAAAAAAAATGAAAAAGCTCAAATTGTGCACCCTGGAAAGAACTACAAATTAAGAATGAATCACTTTTCGATATGAGCTACGAGAAAAAATGAGACAAAACTTCTTCATCCAAAAAAAAGCTATAATTTTTTATAGGACAGTTAGTTTTTGCTTTAGTCGTAAAAAATAACATTCTAAATAAAAGAATTAAATTTGTTTGGAAAAACGACACAATGTATAAACTTAAATTACCAGACAACAGTTGTTCGCCTAAAAAGATTATTGAAATGATACATGCTTCAGAGCAGCTTAGAATACATTTTAAAGCAAAATAAGAAGCAAATACAAAGATAATCATGATAAATACAATTTGCTTTTTATTTTGACATTTTTTAATAAGTAATACCTGACAGAGTTACATAAAAAATGTATTATAATTGATATAAAAGTGTTGTGTATAATGTAGAAAAGTTGACAGGTTGGACAAAATCGAGTGCGAAGCATGAGATACGTGATGGGAATGTGTTCGTTAAAGCCAAAAGAGCTTTAACAAAAGAGAGTTTAAAATCAAAAAATTACATTTGACGGTCCGTTCACCTTTGATTTTAAAAGGTCTGTGCCCGAATGCGGAAGAAATGCAAAGACTAAGTGCGGAGTGCGATTACCATCATTCGCGTGCCGTAGGTGCGCTTAAACTCTCGAACTAAGTTTTTTAAAGGAAAAAATGCAGGCAGATATAAGATAGAAAAAAAATTGAAGATAGAAAAAAAATAGAAAAAAAAATTGGCGATCGGTCTTTGTATTTCTCCCACATTCGTGAAGAGACCTTGCAAGATCAAGAAATCGACAACTGTAATTTTGCAATTGTGAACTCTCTTTTGTTAATGCTCTGTCTGCTTTAGCAAACACATTCTCATCACGTATCTCGTGCTTTTCACTCGATTTTTTCCAAAATGTCCGATTTTCTGCATTATTCTCAACAATTTTACATCAATTACAATACATTTTTTATTTACCTCTGCCTTGGATTGGGTATTAGGATTATAAAAAATGAAATACAAATTGTATTTATCATGATTACTTTAATATTTGTTACTTATTTTGCTTTAAATTGTATTTTTAACTGCGCTGAAACATGTATTATTTTAATAAATTTATTTTGGTTGAATAAATTTCGTCTCACTTATTCACGTACCTTGTATCGTTGTACTTATATAAAATTTTTTATTTTCAATGTTGCTTCTTAAAAATAAAACAAAAACTACTTATCCTACAAAAAGTAATTCCTGGAAAATTTGCTATTCTTTTTTAGGGGCACAGTTTTTGTCAACCTATCTCTTTTCTTATCTTCTTTCATTTTCCACAAAATAGAGTTATTGCTTTTTCATTATCTTTTTTTGCGATTAAAATTAAAATTGTCGATTTTTTCAGAGCAAAATTTAAAAAGTTATTTAGGCAGTCTTGAAGGGCCTTAAAAAATTTAATTTTTTTTTTATTTTAGCCCATTCTTCTTTCGTGGATAGGCTAACTCGGTATTTTTGATCGAAGTGGTAGCGAGATATGAACATTTTGTCCCTGAGGATACTCAGTGTCAGCCTCCTCGTGACGTCGGTTGTTATCCGCATAACTGTCGAGATACTGCTCTCGTTTACCATATTTAATCTCCAGGCCGCCTTCGCAGCTACGGCCTTTATGGTGAGATGGAGGAGCTTCAAACCTATGAGCGCCCCCAGGACAATCGTGGGTGGCGACTTCAAGGCACCAGTGATACCTTTTAGAATCAGTCCCCTGATTCTTTCCAGTCGGGACTTCACAGTAGAAATTTCGACCCTGGCCCACCAGACGACTGCCGCATAGGTTAGTCCGGGTCGCAGGATCGCTGTATAGATCCACATAGATGTCTCTGGTTTCAAACCCCAGATTTTCCCTATGGCTCTTCTACAGAGCCAAAGAGTCGCTACTAGCTTCTTGTGCTTGTTTTTTCAGGAGCTCGTTCCATGACAGCTTCTTATACAGGATGACTCCTAGATATTTGGCTTGCTCTTGGATTTCGAGTTTTTGTCCAGCCAATTTCAATACACTCGTGGTTCCCCACTTGTACCTTCTGGTGAACACAACTACATCCGTCTTACTCAAATTGATTGATAATTCAGTCCTCTTACACCATGAATCTACTATTCTTAGTGCTTACTGCATTACTTCGAAGAGCGCATCCAGATGCTGACCGAGCTCGATAACCAGTATATCGTCCGCATAGCATATAACGTAGAAGCCCTGACTCGCGAGTAGATGTAGCAATTTATCCACTACCACGAACCACAGCAAGGGTGATAGAAAACCCCCCCTGCGGACATTCCGAGTCAACGGTTCCATATAAAGTGGTGAAACTCTTAGTTGTGGTTAGATTCCTTTTGGCTAACATGTCGCAGGTCCATTCAACGACTGCACTTGGTACCCCCTGTGCGATCATGGCCGCCCTAATCACTTCTTCAGAGGTGTAGTTAAAAGATCCTTCGATATCCATGAAGGTTTCAATCATTAGACCTTTCTGCTTCAGTTGTCCTTCAATGAGGTTAACTGCAGTGCTTAGGGCCGTCTCAGTCGAGTGACCAGCCCGATAGGCGTGTTGCTGCTTGTGAAGAGGAATACTTGACAAGACCTTATCGCGGATATATCTGTCCACGGGACTTTTCACTATTTTTACTAGGAAAGATGTGAGGCTAATGGGTCGGAAATCCTTGGGTGAAGAATAACCGATCCTGCCTTAGGAATAAAGACTACTCTCGCACCCCTCCATGTCGCCGGAACTAAACCCAACGTCAGACTAGCCCTAGCAAGTCTCATAAGCGGCCCAATGATGATCTCACCAGCCTTCTGTATGAGGACTGGATATATACCATCCGGGCCGGGAGACTTGTAAGAACTGAAGGACTTTAGGGCCCGGAAAATGTGCCTTGATCAGGTGAGCCAAGGTATCCCCGTCAGAATCTGAGTATCCACCGTCGGGTAATTTTAGAATCCCGAGAATGGCATCCGTATTTCGAGAAGGCAGCTTACCCAGTTTGGCCGCTTCTGCTCCTTTCTCGATATCAGTGCAAAAGTTGGTCCAGCTTTCATGCTTTGCCTTACGTATTGCACTCCTATACTCATCCCTCATTGATGTGAATGAAGTCCATAGTTCCTTATTTTTGCCAGAACTGGCAAATCTAAACCTCACTCTGGTTTGCCTGCGAAGGTCATTGAGTTTCGCGTTCCATCAGTGTGTCTCTCCAGCCTTTCGGACTTTTGAAGGCCCACAATTTTGTGCCAAAGCTTCGAATATAGTCTCACGTAAGAGAATTTAAATCGCCGTTGTGCGTTATAATAATAGAAGTATTTTGATCGGTTGGATATCAATAGATTGTTAAGGTGTACGAACCAATAATTGATTAAACTTAATATAAAATTTAGCTAGAAAGTGCGGAAATTTATGTAGAGCTTAGGATAGGGTTTTCCTGAATAAATAGTATTTTATTAAAGAAATTTCATGCCTTACTCCGTCGGCCTCTTCATTTCATTAATTCTCTGAAATATATATAGATTTAGTCTGGGAGCAATCATCCCCGTATAAGTTAATTTGCAGTCACAGTGGTTGAACCAAATTTCAAGGTTACAATTGGCGTCCAACGTGGGGCCCGAGAGTTTTAAAAAGGCATTAAGTTCTCTTTAATACTGTAAAAGCAATCAAGTAAAAATTCTAAATTCATCGTCCGCAATGGACCAGAACAAGTTAATCGCGTCTTTCTTTAACGGCGATAAAAACTTCAAAAAAGTATATCTACCACCGTCAACCAGTCAAAAGAATATGCCACAAGGAATGGCAGGACTTGACGATATGCTAGCGAAAATGAAGATTGAATTAGAAGAAAAGGAAAGTATGGCTAGACTCGATAAATATTTGGCAGAACGTGAGAGAAATATGGCTCATTAAAGTGAGCAAACGCTAAAAGTGCGTGAAAAATTTACTTTGTAATTAAAAGGACAATATGAAAGATAAAGTGCGAAATAGTGCATCGAATAACGTGTTATACGAACAATATAATATAATCATAGAGTGCGAAGCTAAAATCACCGTAGTAACAGAGACAAAAATTTTCTTCCGCGAAAATTACACGATTACCGGCGAGTTCGATCAACAATTTACATATGAGAGTGAATCTCAATTTTCTTTCACCTGCGACAACCTTCTATGCAAACATGTTAACGAATACGAGAGAAGAACTAATGGAAGAAGGAAAGGGTGCTAAACCCAAGATACACTCAAAATACTACACGGCAAATATCCAGATTGCCGGAATTATAACAAAAGTATTGATAGATACAGGGGCGGAAGTCACCTGCATCTCAGAAGAATTCATGAATAATAACAGGGTAAGATTTGACAAATATCCTTGCTTACCGTTATCTGGAGTGGCTGTAGCAGGTCCCATTGGATGTAAAGCCGTACGTCTGAACAAACAAATCTATGCGAACGTACAATTACCTGGTCTTGTCATTCAATTGCATTTTTGGTAGTACCACGACTGACAAGAACATGTATAATTGGGATAGATGTGCTTGCTGAGTACAAAACGCAAATAGACCTGGATAAAATAATGCTCACTTTTCCATACCTAGAAGGAAAGCCGGCAATAAAAATCCTCCAGGAATTACTGGCAATTGCATGGGTCTTGCAGAAATTTCGGAGCGGAAATCATAAATCGAACGGATCACCTCACTCTCACCTTCCTAAAAACATGTAAATTCGTGAATGCAAGATTAACGAGATGGATCTTAGCAATCCAAGATTATAACGTCAAAATCGAACATTTACTGGACACGAAAAATGTAATGGCTGATGTGTTAAGCCGGTTGAAAGAAGATGGTGAATATAAAAAGGATCGAGGTGAAACTCGGATAATCATCAATGCATTAAACTACATATGGACACCGGAAATAGAAGAAAGTATTAGAAATATACCGAAACAACAACTGAAGGATACACGAGTCCAGAAAATCAAACAAGAGATAACAAAGGAAACTGAGAAGAATACGAGATTCACACTCATTAAGAAAACACTCTACCATTACAATGGACAAGAGTACAGAATCTATGTACCACAGAAAACAATCAAGGCTATAATAAAAGAATGACATTCATACGGGCATCCGGGAGCTGAAAAGACCTATACAATATTACGTGAGTCCTTTTACAGTCCGAAAATGGCAATACTCACTAGAAATCTAGTGGCAGCGTGCGATTCATGTCAGAGAAACAAAGTATCGACACAAGCCTCGCAAGCCCTGCTAGAGCCAATACTCTCCCAGGAACCGCTGGAATTAATATCAATCGACTTTTTTGAATCCCTCACTACGACTAAGTATGGGTATGAGCATTTACTAGTAATGATGGACACCTTCACAAAATACACAAAGCTATATCCATTAAAAAGTGCTACGAGTGAAGCGGCAATTCAGAAGCTCAATGAATTTTCAGAGAATATTGGAAAACCCCGGAAAGTGCTCTCCGATCGAGGCACTCAATTCACCAGTAAAAAATGGCGGAGAGCTTTAGAGGAACGGGAAATGAAAATGATATTGACATCCATTCGTCACCCACAAGCGAATACGGTTGAACGGGTAAATCGCGAATTAGCTAGATTGTTTCGAACGTTCTTCCTCCCTGATCAACACAACGGTTGGTTCTACCAATTAGAAAAGGTAGAAACCATCTTTAATGAGTCGCATCATGATACGACCGAAATGACAACCTATGAGGCGCTGTGGGGACGAAAACCCGAACGGTGGTGACACGACATGCTACCTGTGGTACCGTCCCACCCACAGGCAAATAGAACGCAGCAATCAAAGAGAGAATTAAGAAGCAAAGAGAAAAGTTATTGAGCCGTTTGAATAAGAATAAGAAGGGGATTAACTACTCAATCGGTGAGTGGGTACTTGCAAAGGTGTGCAATGTATCAAACACGACAAACGACACAATGGCAAAATTCTTATCTCTCTATGAAGGACCTTATAAAATCAAGAATAAAATTGCTGGAAATGTCTACATCCTGTATAATGAGGAAAATAGCCGAGAGAGGGGGCAGTTTCACGCCAACGACCTACGAAAATACAAACTGCCAGAGGACGAAAGAGGGGATGGAAAATCATAAAACGTAAGTACCCGAGAGGCTCAAGGGAAATTCGTCCCTTGAGAAAGGTCAGTATCAAACAAATCACCGAAGATGCCTGACGCCTGCACTCAGTACGAAGTCGATGACGACCATCACAACGCTGTAGTACAATGCAACTTAGAAGTCGGAGAAGAAGACATCGTTGAATTTGATTGGAAAGAATGCAAAATGAAAAATATCAACGTCACATACACACTGGACCTAATGCGTTATACGCCTCGCCATTCAAACACCGAAATGGGAGAAGTAAATGTGTTTCGTGTTGCCCGAAATGTACGTCACAATGAGACACAATATCCTGAGATACCGGAGATACCGTTAATTGATCTAACGGAGGAAGTGCCAATAATTGATCTGACGGAGGGCGATCAAGAGGAAGAAATACCCATGGCTCAAGCTGAAAGCTTCAACAAAAACGTCAAATTGCCAACCGACACTCTTCCAGAAAAAAGTACCAATTATCGATATCGAAGAAGAAGAGAAAGAGGAAATACCGGAAGTCAATTCGATAGCAACACAAACCATTGAAAAGAAGGAAGAAAAAACACTCACCAATAAAATCGTGGAAGAAGAAAGAAATGAGGTGCAAGTGTCAGTGATAGAAAATGTTCCAGTTCCGACAAACAGTGTAAAAACATTTCAAGTGATAGTGCCTACAATAAACATAGTTGAAGAAGAGAAAGCAGTCATAGTTTCGATACCAGAGGATCATTAAACACAAAAAAACTCCATGCAAACCATAGAAATAGCGGCACCACAGTCTAATGAAAATATGGTGAGTGAGATACTAAAAGATTTGACGACTAACTCAATCCACTTCGTAAAAGTCGCGCCGGAGCAGCTAACAAGACCTATGATACCGGAATCTGCAGTACCAAGTACCTCACGGCAAGCAGATGAGGCCGAATATATGTGGAGGAAAAATAGTGAAGAAAAACTATGAGAAAAACAACGTCGATGAATATTTGCAGTATGAAAAAGTAGGCACGTCGCCCTGGTGGAGGACATCTTTACAAACAACACGGTAAGGGCAACTCCAAAGAAGGAAGCAACCAATAATAGACGAGCAGAAGACAAGAATACTTGGTTTTCGAAGGCAGAGGCTAATTTGCTAGGAATTAAGAACATAGCCATAAATAAAATACGACAAACCGACCCCTGGCTATGGTACTTGGAGATCCAGAGAGAGAAAAGATGAAGATCATTCAAGAAGCGAAGACGGTCGCTCGGAGGGAGAGGCAAGCCCAGGCTGCAATTACAAAAGGAGAGAAAGCTTGGAGGCCTCATCCATCCGAAACAGAGGACTCATGGGCAATCTACCAGGCCTGGAAAAACAAACGAGCATCCTTTGCAGCACTAAGGTCACAGCCAAGCCGAGAGTCACCATGCGACTACAATCGAAGCGTTAAAAGGTTAAAATCCGCAACTAAGACGGGCAAGTCTGTATAATGCATATTTAAGTTGATACATATTCTTTTTTAATCTTACGCTATTAAATTTTTTTCATTTCCAAATATCCAACTACTAATAAAGAGTGAATAGTAGAATCAAAAGTCTGATTAGCGTGAGACATTTTATGTTTTTTTCACTCTGTGTTTGAATATATAAGTTAATTTTGAATAACTGTCTTCTGATGCGAATTTTAAAGACGGGCAGTTGTAACCAGCGGGTTACATCACTAATCCTGAGCACAGGCAACCAGAGAAACTGCTACGAAAATGCACACAAAATTTGCATTCTCGTAGGAGCTCTAAAGGAGCGCAGACTCTAAAGCCTCCCACTATGCATTTTCTTATGCATCTTGGGAGATGAGAGAAGGGCATGGGCTATAAAAAGAGCCACACAGTCCAAAATCACCAGTTAGTTTTTGCGAGGCAACTCGCAGAGGTTCCTTGGAAGAGAGTGTTCTCTCTCTACTAAGACTTGATATAGTAAATTTGGAAGAAATTCCATCTTTACTATATTTAAGAAAAAGCTATTTCCTTTGAGGAGTGGATAGGCGTAAATCCGTCTGAAACTAGTCAATAGAAGGTTGTATCTTTGAAACAAGAGCTTTGTAGCGTTGACTCGGAATCCCTACCTTTTTTTCAAGGCCTCTTACGCGATTTCTCTTTTCAAAGAAACTTTCAAAGGCATAGAACTTCTTAAATTTTAGAAGCAAATATAAAGGCAAGTGCTAGAGGCACTCGGTTTAAAGCTATCTGTTAAGTGTTATAAACGTTTACTGCAACTACAGACATAACAGCCAGGATAAATTTCCTGCAACCGAGACGAAGAAGTTGTGTACTAAAGGTTTATCACCCGTCAATCACCCTTAGCTTCTTAGGAGTGGTCAACTGTAAATTCGATTGAAACCTGTCCAAAAAGCGGCTAAGTCTGGTTTTCAGGTAAAGATAATATAGTTTCGAGAGATTTGAAGCCCAAGAGGCTAGTGTAAAGATTTTAGGTATTCTCCTTGAGAAACCCTCTCTCTCTTTGGAAGAGTCGCATCTCTGTCCCTCTTTAACAATTGTCTTGTGCACCTGGAGTCCGAAGGCATCTCCGTTCCGGTCTGCTCCCACGCGACACATTTCACCCTATTAACTGAGAGGTAGGAAAAACGTCGTCTTTATTCGATATCTCACTGGGTCAGAAGAATTCACGTAGTGGAAAGGTCAATGACCATTGACATAAAAATAAAATACCGAAATCTAAAGTAGCCTTAGAGAGTAAATGTTCCAATTTTCACATTTTGTGCCAAAGAATTTAAATCGCGTAAGAGAATTTAAATCGCCGTTGTGCGTTCTAATAATAGAAGTATTTTGATCGGTTAGATATCAATAGATTGTTAAGGTGTACGAACCAATAATTGATTAAACTTAATATAAAATTTATCTAGAAAGTAGGGAAATTTATGTAGAGCTTAGGATAGGGTTTTTCTGAATAAATAGTATTTTATTAAAGAAATTTCATGCCTTACTCCGTCGGCCCCTTCAT
>NC_046661.1:93482720-93488985 GCF_010883055.1 Belonocnema kinseyi
TACATTATGGAATATTTGACAAAAATCTAGACTAAGCGGCGTCGCTTGACAGCTCAGGGCAGTATGACAAATATCTGGGCCGTTTTTCACGGGAGGTTTCTTGGTTCAGACATTTTATTCTTAGATAGGTTAAAAATTTGATCAATTTCGACAATTAAATTGATTTTTTATATAATGCATTTTTATTTTAAAAGCACTGAAAGTATTCTTGTATGAATAACATTCTCTAATTTGATACTTCAGTAATTTTAAATGCTGTGAATCATAACCTTTCGGCTCGATCGGAAAATGGTGGAAACAATCGACGAGCATTTTCAAAGAAAACTGTATGAAAAATCAAAAATAATGCTTTCATAGTTTTCTATTTGTCTCTGGCTTTTGTCAACTTTATATTGACAATATCAATTTCTAAAATACGTTTTCGAGATTATGATATTCGCCATTCTTCTTATTCAAATTTTTTTTAAACTCTGTAAAAAGAATATCATTTTTTCATAGTTTTAATTCTTGAAATGAACATTCATAATATTTTGTATTTAGAATACTACTTTGTCGTCTTCATGTTTTAAATACTTGTATGTTAATATTAAACTTCGGTACCTTAATACGAAGAATATAATAAAACCTTGGTTTTCTCTATTTCGAAACAATATTATACTAAATTCTAATTCTTTTTTTTCATTTATTCTAACAAAAGGTCTCTCAGCGTATAAGCTTTATAAATATTTACAATGTTCGAGACAATAGCAATACTATTGAAAGAAAATGGTTTTGTAAAAACACTCACTTAGGTATAACATACCAAACCTAGATTGCCTGTGCAAGCTCTTCAAAAATCCAGTAATGCATGTGTTCTTTAATGATTTTTCAAATAATTAATAAAATAAAGGAAAATATGCGCGTTCCTAAATATAAGAAAATTTGAAACAGAATCTAATTTTCTAAATATTTCAATAGTGGAAGCTTCTAATGTGTCCCCTAAGGGTTTACATTTTTCTTACACCTTCTTTATTCCTTTACACACCCTCCACACACTTACTTGGTGGTGGAAGGGGGACCTACAGTTTAAGGTGGGTTCCGAACCACCAAGAGCAACAGCCTTAAGTACTTAGAGAAAACCTTTTTCTCTAGAGGTACCGGTCCCACGACTCTCCGGAGATGAACAACTCCCTTGCTAGGCTAGTGTTCACCGCATGGGCCACCGAGACTCTTCCAGAGTGCGAGGCGGGAATCGAACCCGCAAGCCGAAGGAGTGGGTCCAAAGCCTACGCTTTAGCCCCCACGACCATCGTCCCACTTAAATATTTCAATATGTAACTGCCAATTTAAAATTAATTTGTGGAATTTCTGGTTTTTTCTTTAACGCTCAGATATCAGTTTTGATTGTTTTGTGCATAAAATTTGTTTTACAATTCTGTTTGTGGGAGTTGCATTCAAAATATTGTATTGTTTTATCATACAAAAGTTTCTTAACAAATCCTTTAGTAAAATTGTTATAAATTTAATAATTTTGCAATGTTATAAAGGATCCTTTAATATGCCTAATTATAATTTGCATTTGTTTATACTCTAAAATAGAATTTGTAAAATTCTCACTTAATCCTTAGAAGAAAAACATATTTCGCAGGAACTTTTTTCACTATTTAGTCATGAACTTCAAAATTTTTTTAAATATTTGAAATTGAGAATTAAACTCGTTTCAGACCGTGGACATAGGGACGAGAATTCAGCAAATTCGAATTTTAAAAGGGAAGCAATCAGGCAAAAATATTTAATATTATTATCTCTCGTTCGATTATTTATAACAGAAATATTTTTATTAAAGTATAATTATGTATTTTCTTAACTTTCTTCAAACACTTTACTTCTTTCTGTATAAAAATAATAGGAAAACACTTTATCACGAACTCATATTTCATACAAAATTATTTTTTACCTCTTTTCAACAAGTGGAAATCGAAAAAAAATGCACTGCCATTGATTTTTTGATCATTTATATGTTTGTCGAAAAAACCCTGTTATTTTATTATTTTGATTAGATAAAAAATATAAAGAATATTAAACAGTTTGAATTTGCCGCCTAATTTTTGTATGCGAAGATGCTATAATAATAATTGATTAACTATTTTCACAGTTGCTCAGTGATCTGTTTAGTTTACTTCCCACATATTTGCATTGTGCTACACCCCCGTGGAAATTACTGTGAATTCTTTGAATTTTGTGAATTTTATTAATATCATAAATTCCGTGAATTCCATAAAGGTGATTTTCACGAATTCCGTGAAATCCATAAATTCCGTGAATTCTCTGAATTCCTTTAACTCCGTGAATTCCTTTAATTTGACGAATTCTTTTAATTCCTTAAAAATTCCTTGAACTAAATTTACTCCAAATTTAAAAAATGATTTTAATGAACATCTAAATAAGCAAATCACCTTATTCTTTTATACTTTTTCAAATATACTTCTGTTATTAAAACAAACATATTTTATATTATTTACAACGGCAATATATCATTTCCTATTTTTAGATGTAAATTAGCCTGAAAATAATGGCGGTTCGCTATTGAAACGTCACATTAGTTACATATAACCTAATAGTCTGGAACATTCTATTCATTACTTTCCGGAGGTAAAAAACTTGAAATAACATCTGTCCATAATCGAAAAATATGTTTGATTTAAAATCTCTAAAATGCAATAATTATTTTTTTATCGGTGTCATACATCAACAGTTTCAATTTAAATATTGAAGTTAATTAATTAGTATTGCGTCTAAAGTGGTATTTGGAATGTTGCCACATTAATAATTCTGAAGGTTTCGTAAGCAACAAATCTTCTTTTTACGCATTAGAGTAATACAAGTTCCGGTTTATTGTTACTAAATATTGTACTGAATATAAAAAAAAACTTGGACATAGCCCACGAAATTCTTAAACATGAAGACCTGGAATAGAGTTCTACACCTTATATTTACTCTATTGATTAATTTAAAATGTAAGTATGAAATAAAATATTGGAAAAAATAGTACAAGTTATAAATTCTTAAACTCGTGAAAAAAGATTCAAAATAATAAATATTTTTCAATTTTCTAGGGATAATTTTAAAGACAATTTTCTATAAAGTAGCACACTGAACAATTTTTACCATATCAGATTTTATTTAAATTCAAAGCAACACTAAAATAGGTGCTATTTTTTGCTATTCTCTGGGCTTAAATAAATAAGAAAATAATTAATAAACTTTGCCTTTTTTAAAATAAAAAGGATAAAATTATATATTATTAGAAACATTTTTTCTCATTAGTTCGGATCAACCAAATATTTGGTATCAAAACTGTAGTGTTTGTACCAAATTATGAAAGATATCATACTAACTATTTAGTTAATGCTCTGCCAACCAAAATGCTTATTATTACAAATTTTTTTAAATATTAAGCGAAAATTTAAATTTAAACTATTTTTTAATGTCTTCTTTTAAAAACAGACATTTTTAAATAAAAATTATGCAATTTTTTCATATTCTCTCAATTTGAATTAACGGTATACTTATCGCTGATTTAAATTTAAAAAGTGCGGCTTATAATTAAACATTCTTTAGATTTGAACGACTCACAGGTTTTTGCTTTTTGAAATGCTACTAATTTGAATTTATCATTACTAAATACTGTTATATTAATAATTACATTACATCAATCAAATAGGATTATTTTTCAAGAAAATTAGGGAATAATAGGGACCTAAATCTTTTTAAATAAAATTTATCTTTGTACAATATTCCTAACATTTCCAGTCGAAATGTATTGCATGTTCTTTTTTTAGATAATTAAGTGTTTGAACCAAAAAGTTGAATTTTTTGAAAATGTTTCACTTTTAAACTCGAAAAGGTTGCATTTTCAAACCAAGAAGACGATTTTTCAACCAAACTGTTGAATGTACCACCGAATCGATGAACTTTCACGCAAAAAAAAACAAATTTTTAACAAACGAGTTTCATTTTTAACCTGGAAAGATTTTTTAGTCAAGAAAGAAAAAAATATCACAAAATTGTTAAATTTTCAAGCCGAATAGGACATTTTTGACAAAACAGTTATATTTTTAAACCCATAAAATAAATTTTTTAAAAACAAAAATTAATTTTCAACAAAGCGGTTGAAGTTTTTATAAAAGTTTTGAATTTCACAGCAAATTGTTGTCTCATCAACTTTAAGAAATTCCAGGAATTCATGGAATCCCACGATTTGTAGGAATTCTATGAATTGCTTGAATTTCATTAATTCCGTGAATTTCATGAATCCCGTTAATGCCATGAATTCTGTGAATTCTGTTAATTCCACAAATTCCTTGAATTCCGACAATTCCACTAATTCCTTGAATTCCGTAAATACCATGAATTTCGTAAAGTTGACGAATTCCTTTAATTCAATGAATTATGTGAATTCCATAACTTCTAAAATTTAAACTCACCACATAAAAAGTAATTATTAATTTTCCAAGCAAACAAATATGTAAACTTAAATCCAAAAAATTTGAGAGCAACCAAAAAGACAACCGAAAAAAATGTAACTACACTGTTGAATTTTCAACCGAAAGACAAATTTTATACAAAAAAAGACTTTAATTTTTAAGCCGAAAATAAGAATGAAAAAAAAAATTAATTTTATACCAAAATAATTGAATTTTTAATCCAAAAATAAGAATTTTCAATCAAACAGGATGACTTCTCAACAAAATTTTTTAATTTAGTACAAAATAATAGATAATATTTATATGAATAAATAATAGTTTATCATACATTTAAGCGAAAAAATACGATAAAAATGGTAAGTTTCTTGAAACAGAGAAAAAAGAGGAATTCCTTGAAAAATTGAAACAGAGGGGAATCGGGGAAGGAATGTAAAGTCTGCAATATACATTAAAAATATTGATTAATCATTTAATTTTTTTAAAAATTATTTTAACAATTATATTTTTTATTGTACAAAAACTACATACATGTTCATTTTCTCTTTACAAATTTAGGCGCGAAGTTGGCGAGTAGATATCTATATATGCAGCAAAACCAACGTCAACTTGAGGAATATCTTTTCTATAAACCAATAATGCCAGAAATAGAAATGGTGGAAATAAAAAATACTGAAGCTCACAGACATCATCAAAGTTGGTGGCCTAAACTTCTCAGGCAATCTAAGCCTATACCGATACCTCGACGTACTAGGCATAAAATGAAACATGATATGTAACCAAATGTTTAGAACAATGTCAAAATTAACAGTTTGTAATATTCACAATTAAAAACTTGTTTTCAGAAAATACACGTTGACTTCATTTCCAGCTTATATTAGGCTTTATAGTATATTGTGTAGCTAGGAAGAAACAGTCTTTATGCCACTCTAACCTCAAAATTTCAACTTTGACATAATTTTTTCGCCTTTTGTGATATAAAATACTGTTCGATATTTGTGTGAAAGGTGATTTTATTCAAATGAGACGTGTTTGCAATAACGACGCTTCTACTCGTTATTGCAAAGACGTTTGCCTCTTAGATGGATACCATATTTTATGTAACAAGTTTTTTTTGCAATTTTATCACATCTGAAAATTGAGGTTAGATTTACGTGCCCATAATCGTACACGCGTAACAGAAAATGTGTAAGAACAATATAACATGACACCTCAGTCTCAGATTAACACTGAAGAAGTGAACTGCAATGTTCACGAAACTAATAAAACTAACACTTGGTAAGCTTAGGTATTGAGAAGCAAAGCTACTAATATCTATAGCTTTCACGAAAGGCTTCAGGAACAACAACATAGACCCAAAATTCTTACAATAGAGAAACCATTTGGGAACATCTAAATCCAAAACAAATTTTCATAACACAACTTTTCTTTTCTTGAAAGAATTGATTCTCAAATATCTTTTTCTTTGCCGATGTTTTGTTTTTGTTGTGTGTACATTAAAAATAAAAGTCGCAAAATATTGTTGAAAAAAATGTCAAAAGAGGGTTTCGCAAAAGCCAAAATCACAAATCTACCGAAAACAGATATATTTATGGAGTGTATAAAGAAGTCATTGTAAAAGTGCTTAAATGGAGTCATGTTTACTAAACAATTCGTAAGTATGTAGGATTTAAAAAAATGTGTTAATAATTATACTTAACGCTTTCCTTCAACATACAGTCTGTCAAGTTAAAGCGTGGGTGGCTTTACTCGCAGTCGGTAAGGTGTATCGACATGATTTTGGTGTCAAAATATTAAGAAGA
>NC_046661.1:93489085-93492298 GCF_010883055.1 Belonocnema kinseyi
GGAGCTCTTCTTAATATTTTGACACCAAAATCATGTCGATACACCTTACCGACTGCGAGTAAAGCCACCCACGCTTTAACTTGACAGACTGTAATACTGATTCTGAATCCAAATATTAAAACGGCATAACTTTTTTTCGTCACATAAACCTTAATAAACAAAGCTATCAAATCAAAATAGTCACAATTGGCAGCAGACCGTGGCCTAACCTCTTTATCATCAGTTTCGTTAGTTTTCATGGTTTTCATGATAGATAATTATGAGAACCTCTGAGTGACGTGACACCAATTTGAATAAGTGTTTTACCGCCTTCAATTTTTAATATTTTTTTCTGTTAAACGGCTCAACAGAAAAAAAAATTATAACACACCTTCGGTTCGGATTAAACTTATATTTTAAAAAATAATCTATATGACGTAGGACGACCAAAATCTTACGCCGAGCCCAACTTCCCTCAGTATGGTCTCAGTTAACCCAAATTTTATTTCTCCCAACATTTATTTTCCCCAAAAATTCAAACATAGAAGTACGAGTTCGTAAGTTAGAAGCACGGAGTAATAATGAGACCGATCACGCTGTACAAAGCGTCTCGAGTTTTGACTGCGGTAACTGTACATTTACTGCCAGACTAAGGCATTTAAAGCCAATGCTCACAACGAAGGGGACATGTGCACTGTGATTTGCTGTCTCCTTTTCTCCCGCGAGAAGTGTGCGCGCACGTACCGTGTTGTATAAATGAATTTTCAATCAATAAATGAACTTTCAACCATAAGGATTAACTATTAAGATTTATTAACAAAATACATGAATTTTCTACTAAAAAAGATACATTTTAAACCAAAAATTACATTTTCAGAAAAGAATATATATTCACGTACCGTGCTAAGTGAAAACATAGTTATCCCTGACGTAGTTTTGTTCCAATAGGATGTTTGACACTTTGGAACACAACACACCATTTTTTTCAGCCACATTTTTACATTTAAAATTTCCAACGGTTAAGTAAATTAGCAAATTTTACTTAAATTACTTAAGTTACTTAAATTAGCGAAAACATTTGCAAAAAATTGATATAACCTAAATTCCTGCCGTTATTTTGTTTGTCAAGCACTGGCACCTCATTCGCACACTTCTCGCGGAAGAAAAGGAGACAGCAAATTACAGTGCGCATGTTCCTTCGTTGTGACCATTGGCTTTAAACGCCTAAATCTAGTAGTAAATGTACAGTACATAAATATCCAAAAGATGTCGCCACAAATATGTTTCTTGAACTATATAATCTAAAATGTTAATAAAAATATAAACTTCTAAGTGTTTTAGTTCCTAAAGTTTTTTATCTCTAGGTAAATATATTTTTACATTATTGTCAGAGAAGGTATTAGATTTGTGTAAAATTTGCCCCCCCCCCCCCCATTTTTAGTCAAATTTCCACGTTTCAGGAACCCCTGAATCCGAAAAAAGGTTTTCACGAATGTGTCTGGCTGTACGTATGGATTTGTGTCTCTCTGTGTGTCTATGTATGGATGTGCGTCTGATTGTGAGCACGGTGATTTTTGAAAAAATCATTTCATTAAGTTGGCCTTTGGCTCACTCTTTAAGTGTCCTGAACTAAAGGTCAAGTTCGTTAGCCAGCCATTTTGGATGAGAAGTCAAAAAGTGAGTGCATTTTGAATATTTTTGAGATCACTTTTCTCAAAATTCAGAAATTTCTGTACAGATTTTCATAGTATTCAAAAAGTCAAACAGTGTATCCCCATGACTTTTTTTATAAAACCAAAAATTATTAGAGTTATAGCATTTACAAAATCCATAGGAACAGACGAAAATGACCATTTTAAGCCAAATAACGCACGATATGAAAAAAGTCAACAGAAGATAGCACAATTTAAGGTTTTTTTAGGGAATTCTCACAGAAATTGGATATTTTACAAAATAACCAATCGGGTCTTATAGAAAACTTACAAATGCACACAATTTAAGGCTATGTTAGGAAATTCAAACCGGATTGAGTTATTTCTTAGTAAAACTGTTAGATCCTTTACAAAACTGATTAATTCTTATAATATAAGGTTATGTTAGAGAATTTTCGGTAAAACTGGATATTTTTTTACATAGGCAGTTAAGTCTTCTAGATCATTTATAGCTTAGAATAACTTGAAATTATGTTATGGAATTTTTAACGAATTTCGATATTTTACAACAGAAAGCGTTAGGTCTTTCCGAAAACCTAAAAGATTGAACAGTTTTAGGTTATGTTAACGATTTCTAGTCGGAAATGAATATTTCATGGCAGAAGTACTTGGGCCTTTTATCAAACTTACTAATTCGAACAATTTTATGGTAAATTAGGACAATCTCACCGAAATTTTAGAAAAAATTTAAAGGAAACAGTCAGGTCTTTTAGAGAACTTAAAAGATTTTCCATCAGAAAGAGTTTTTTGTCAAAAAACATAACAATTCAAACAATTTTAAGTTATGTTAGTGATTTCTCTTCGGAATGAGATATTCTACAACAACAAAATTAAAGTATTTAAAAAAACGTATACATTTTAACAATTTTAGGTTATAAATAATTTGATGTTAGTTCTTTTTTGTCTATTGTTCTAATATCAATATTTTTTAAATATTGACTTTACTCCCAAGTTGTGAAAAAATGACTCACTACCCTACCGAAAGAAATCTCTGAGTTTTCTTTAGCGAAATAGCCTGGCCCATTTTAGTCTATAAACAAAGTCGATTTGAAACAAAATAGTCTTGGAGATAGTATGAGAGATTTGGGTCCTTTTCAAGATCCTTTTAGTGGTCCTTTTAAGAGTGGTGCGACGGTAATATAATGTTCTTTTTGTATTCCTCACTGTTGAGACTCACTCAAATTATTATTTATTATTATTTATGGTACAAAAACATCTGCCCTGAAACGTGTCTGTACCCACTTTCTTAGGATAAATTCTATTACTTAAGCTTCTTACTATCGACTACCTAAATCCCGAATTTTAGGATTTCCTTTAATCTCTTTAAATCTCAAGATTTATGCTTTTATCACTTGCAGGCGTTAAGTCTTTCAAACTATTGACCATTTAGGGTTAATTTCCTGTACCTAGGCGTTATTGACATTCGCCGTGCAGACCGGCGACCGTACCGGGAAAAACCTTTTCGGACTTTTCCGTCTTATATCGTGCATCATCGGAACTTGTAACGCCTTCGGGCGCTGGA
>NC_046661.1:93492398-93494045 GCF_010883055.1 Belonocnema kinseyi
TCAAATATTCTTTACTCCAGCGCTTCCAAAAATGTTGCTTCATTTGTTGAACCTGCTGCCAAGACGAAAGCCGTCTTGACGGCAAGTCCGTCAAATCGTGTTATCGTCAATTCGTTATCTGGCACACCCGTTAAAGAGTCACCTATAAGAAAGTGACCGGGAGATAAGGCTGCTAGGTCATTAGGATCAGAAGGAAGTGGTGTTAACGGTCGGGAGTTTAAAATTGCTTCGATCTCAGTTGCAAGTGTAGTAAATTGTTCATAGGTTAGAAGTTGATTGCCGATAACGCGTACTATATGATACTTGAACGATTTGACAGCAGCTTCCCAGAGCCCACCAAAGTGAGGTGAACGCGGGGGCATGAAATGCCAATTGATATTATGATTAGCAAGTACACGAGAGATTGTTGCGTTCACCTTTTGAGATCTTAGAAATTCTGAAATTTTTGCAAGTTCGTTTTTTGCCCCTACAAAGTTAGTAGCGTTATCGCCATACAGATCCGAGCTTTTTCCTCGTCTTGAAAAAAATCTACTCAAACAAGCTACAAAGGCTTCGGTGGTCAGATTGCTGACGATTTCAATGTGTACAGCCTTTGTCGCGAAACATACGAAAACGCAAACATAGATCTTATTTTTTTTTCGATTTTGAAATTTTCTTTCTTTAATGTAAAACGGCCCGCAGAAATCGATTCCGGATTGCAAAAAAGCCCTTTTAAAGATTGTGCGATTTTTTGGCAGATCTCCCATGATATAGTTTGGGGTTTGTGGTTTTGCGCGACAGCAAGTGACACAATGTCGTATTATATTCTTGACTGCATTTTTTCCGTTGACCATCCAGTAGAATTCGCGAGTAGCGTTAAGCGTGGCTTGTGTGCCTGCGTGAAAGAGAGTTAAATGTTTCTCGCGAATGATAAGATTTGTAACCATGTGACCTTGAGGCAGAAGGATCAGATGTTTTCTTGAATAACTGAGGTCGGATTGGCTAAGTCGACCTCCGACCCTGAGGATGCCTTCAACGTCTAAAAAGGGAGCAAGTACAGTTAAATTCCCTTTAAAGTTTTTGTTCGATTCTAACATTTTTAATTCATTTGAAAATGCTTGTTGCTGAACGATTTTTATTATACACGTATGTGTATAAATTTGGATTCGGGCCAGTCTTCTTCCGCTTGTTTAAACCAACCAGGACCATTCAGCCAAAATGAGTTGTCGATTATCTCCTTTGGCAATAGGTCTCGCGATACGAGATCTGCGGGATTATATTCGGTTGCTATGTGTCGCCACTCATGAGGTATCGATAAAGCTTGAATTTTGGCGACACGATTTGCTTCAAAGGTTGGAAGAGTGTGTGAGGCCTTTTTTATCCAATTCATTGAATCAGACCAAAAAACCGTTTTATGTATAATTGATCGACGTAAAGCTTGATGAACTATTGAAAATAAATTCACTAGTAAAAGAGCAGAGCATAGTTCTAAATGACATATGTCTTCGACATCTAAAGGGGCGACCCTTGATTTCGAGCAGATTAATTGAGAAGTGGTTACGCCAATATCGTCGACAGATCTGATATAAAGGCAAGCCCCGTATGCCTTTTTGCTAGCATCGCAAAAACCGTGTATTTCTAAACTAACGTAATCATTAACAATTATTT
>NC_046661.1:93494145-93515788 GCF_010883055.1 Belonocnema kinseyi
CCTCATTGAATCTCTTGAATTTTAATGCGCAAGATCTATGGTACGGCTCTTCGGATAACGAAAACTCCGGGCAAGCAGCACGATCATAATACAATTCAACACTCACGTACTGGGTTCGCAGTTATTTACAGTAGTTGGCCGTCGCTAATCCGACTCTCCATTTTTAAATTTCTCTTCAAATTATTAACACTTTTTTTTAATTATTGAATTTTCTCATTAAACTTATTTATAATTATAAATTATATACTGATATACAATTTTCTAGTTGAATTAAAAAATGTTGTCTTTTTTGGCGTATCTCATTCCGTTTACGAAAAACGTTCTATTAATTCCAATTTTAAGCATTAAAAAAAAGTTAGATATCTGAAGTCATCGAAACCCGTAGATTACGAATTATTATGTTTTAGGCTGTTAACTATGAAATTAAAAAAAACTTACTTCTAAATTTTAATCCTAAAACTTAACAAAGGACCCTTGATTGCCGGCTACTCTATTGAGATGACCTTTCTGCTTGTTATTTATGATCGTATTCTTATTTTAATTTCGGAAAGTATATTTTAAAGCCTTCAGACCATTTAAATGAGCTTCCTGGACCTTTAAAAATATCTACCTGAGTGCCTGCGGAGAATTTCTCTGAGCTTCTTTAAGCTAAAGAATTTTTAGTCTATACTCAAAGATTCTTTTCGGTAAGGTATGGCTCCGTTGCGATTTGAAGAGAGGCTGAAATTGGATGCTCATAATCAGAAGGGCATAAAAACAAAACAAAATATGAACAATATTATTCGTATTTCATAAATTTTATGAAATATTTAAGCCTTTCTGATGCGATAAACACCCAATTTCGGCCTACCTTCGGATCACAGCAGAGCTAGTTAGTCATTTTTTCACAACCTTAGGAATAGAATAAATATTCGAAAAATATTTATATTAAACCAGTATAGATGAAAAATAATTGACATCAAATTACTTATATTCTACAAATGTTCGAATCTAATCTAATCAAAAATATACAAGTTTTGACAAAATTCCATAACATAATCTCAAATGATTTTAATCTATAAATTTTTTTAAAGAATTAACTGTCCCTGTCCCTTCAATTCTTTGTCAAGATATATCTGAAAAAATATATTTTGCTCGAGAGAAAACACTATAGATACATAAACATTTCGAACTTTACATCTTTATTAATATCTAAGTAAATATAATTCAAGAAACATATTTGTTGCTATATCTTCTGTATATTTATTTATTTAGTTTTATTATTACCAACTTTCCTGATTCTATATGCAATGCGGCCTTCCAAATCATGAACTCATACTTCTATTTTTGAATTTTTAGGAAAAATATATTTTGGGAGAAATAAAATTTGGGTTAACTGAGATCTTTCCCTTCCCTCCCCAAACTTAACAAAACAAAACAAAAACAGCAATTAAAGAACTTAATTAAAACAAAGACATCAATATATTACCCACAGACAAAGATTACACAAAAGTGATAATCAATAAAGTACTGTAACGACAAATTCATGAAACTTCTAGATGACGTTACATATAAAGAACTTAAAAAAGATCAAACAAAAACTATTGTCAGCAATGGAAAACTACTTATAATAGACTATAAACTTGACAGCAAAACAATATGTAAATTATTACCTGCTAATCCCATTTCTGCAAGACTTTAAGGACTCCCAAAAAGACTCCCAGCCTATTGACTGAATCCTTAAACAGAAAACCCTATTACTCACGTACAAAACTCTTTTTACTTTACGAAAAATATACAATGGATTATATTCAAGCCCAAGACATCCTATTTAGTTTTGACGCAGTATCTCTCTTTACGAATGTACCAATTTCGGATACCATTGATATTATTGAATCTTTGCAAACTTTCCCTCCTTTTCTCTTACCTTTAATAGAACATTCTCTCAATAATACTTACTTCTCTTTTGATAACCAATTAGCCAACATCTCTTTGGGACATCGAGAAACTAAAATTTTCAAACAATCCCAGCTTAAACCGGAATTTTAATTCCATTACGTTGATAACACCTTTGTTATCTGGCGACATGGATGGAATGAATTAAATCAGTTTTTTGATTCTGTCAATCTGTTACACTCTAATAATCAGTTCACCATGGAATTTGAACATAATGGATCATTTTTTTCTGGTCGCACTAGTTTACAAAAGAACTGATAACGCGTTAGGACATGAAGTTCACAGGAAATCAACCAATACAAACAGATACCTACATACATCCTCCTACCACCGCCCATCTAAAAAATCATCAGTCATCGATTCCCTTGTATACAGAAAAGTCTTCATAACAGATAAAGATAACTTTAAAAAGGAACTACAAAACGTTAAACAAATCCTAATACAAAACGATTATAAAAGGAAATGAATTAATGAAGCAATAAAAAATACAATAAAAAAAACAAGTCAACACAACCTACAAAAGAAAGAGAGAGAACAACGTTCACCACTCTAATTTACGTCCAAGTTGTCACAGCACAAATGAAAAGCATTCTCAACAAACACAACATCCAAACTATATCTAAGTCACTTGCGAAAATAGGACAACTTCTAAACAAATCTAGAAACAAAAAGGCACCTCCTAGTGTTCCTAAAGTTCAGAAAATCATTTGCTATTGAGGCAAAGTCTATATTGGAGAAACCGAGAGAGTGGTAAACCAGCATATAAAGGCACATGGGAGTAAAGTCAGGCTAAAACATTTAACACAATTAGCACTAGCTGGGAATTATATCGAAACATGACATAACGTTTTATTTAATAAAACAACTATCATCGCAAAAAAACACAATTTTTTTCCAAGAAAATATAGAGAAGTAATCGAAATCTTAAGACGCCTTAGTAACATCAATAGGGGCAATGGATAGAATACCAATCCGATTTGACTGTTCATCCTCTCTGGTTAAAAAAAGTGGAATATTTATCAATAGTGATGAATTAATTTGCAATTGTGTAAATAATTGTTAGGTAAAGAATTCATGAACGAAAAAGACGGATTAAAAACATTTTTTATTGCATTGAAATAAAAAGTATAGGAAAAAGTTTCCAGACAGCAAAAAGACAACATTAGGTCATGATACATAGTGACAGACAATATAGATTAAGATTATACAAGAAAAAAGCAAACAAATTAAATTTGTGGAAGCAAATAAGGGTTTGTTAAATATTAAAGATAAGATGCAAATATATAATTACTTAAAATTCATCGTTGATTATTTTAGAAAGCAAATAATAATTGATCATTTCAACAATTGGAAAATCTTTGAAAATAAATTAAGGTTACTTAATGGTAATAAACTGCCAGTTCGACGAATTTTTCAAGAAAAAAACAAAACATTTTTTAAATAAATTGATTTCGTTACATAATTAAATATTAAAATTTCTTCAAATAATTGAAAATGAATCAACTAATCCTAATAAATATTCTACTAGACCAATAGTGATAATTTTTAGAAAAAAAAACTAATATACGAAAAAAATTCTTTTTAAAATTCTATTTTTTGTTTAAATAATTTAATTCTAATCAACCAATGTTAATAAATATTTCAATAGACCAATATGAGTAATCTTCAGTGAAAAATGAGAATACAATGCTCAAAAGGTAGATTTCATGACTAATTGATATTTTTTATTTCAAGGGTAGTTTTCATGGACTCGTGTGGAAAAATCTTCTGGCGCTGGCCTGGCGCAGACCAGACTACCAGGTTTTCAGCCCTGGCGCTAACCAGATGGACTGGCCTGGGCCTGGCCGAAAGTGTAACGTTTTTTTTTGGCTAACTCCAGGCCATAACGTCTGGTTAGTCGCTCGTCAGGGGCTAGCCAGCAGCTAAACATGGGCTGGTCAGCCGCTAGGCAACTGAAAATCATATTTTTTAGCCAAGACTTCGGCCAAAAATCCTATCAACTTTGAATAATTTGCCTTTCCAGTGCCCAGGCGTGCTTTTTTCCAAAACAAGCTCCTTTTGCTCGAGACGTAGGCTGTAGATAGCTTTGAGGGTACGCTTAAAAAGCAAAACCTGATTTTCTAGCAAAATATGTAATATACATGTTTAATATAATCAGCAAAAATTCAAAGTTTGCTTCAAAAATATACTACCATCAATAAAATCAATTAATTTAATTATCGTTTCCTATACTTATTCTTTTATAATAGAAAAAAGTAGGTTTCTACTTTCCATTTAGTTAATAACTTGATAAAGATTTGGTTCATTTTACGCCTCCACTTTTACAGCTAACTTTCACCTGAATTAAGATATTTTTAGGAAAATAATAAGAAACTTTTCACAATTTGTGAAACTTGATCGACAAAAAATAGCACTGTTTTCAAGAGGAAGAGTTTGAATTTCTTATTTTCCATCATTTTAGACACCCTGTGACTTTTTCATAGATCGTCAAAGAAAGTTTGGTAATGGAACTTAAATTTTTTTTCTATTGGCTCGCTGATCAGCGCCAAACCTGGGCCAGAACAGACCTTCCAAACTAGACGGTCTAGATAAGGTCAAACTTGAGCCAGACTCGCGTCAGACCTGAGCCGGATCAGATCTTTCCGACTAGACAGTCTAGATAAATCCCGACCTGGGCCAGATCTGTAACCAGACTGGACGCATATTTTTCCACACGGGATATGTATGATACATGAAATTATTTGTTCACTAATTCTCAAAAACCCTCTATATTTTCCTGTCATATTTTACCAAATCCTAACAAATTATTCCAAAAACTAAAAAAAAAGTGATTTTTCCCCATGCATTTGACATTGGAGACTTTTAGTCAAAAATCAAAATTACAACAAATGATTAGGGAATTTCTTTTTTCGAATTTGGAATGAAATGGGGTGATCGTTGTGCTCCAGCATGAAAAACAAATTTGCTATGCATTTTTGGAGTAGCCTATTGCACAAGGGAGACGCAGATCGGGGTCTCGTTCCTGATCTCAATCTCGACATTCTACTAACGAAGTAATGAAGTTTCATAGAAAGTTGGCCAAATTGAAAGTGGAGATTTCGTTTGGCGACAGTATGCGATCGCTATTCAAGGAACGTGCAAGAAATCTGGAGAAATTTATTGAGCATCGTCTCGACAGAGAATAATATATTGGGAGCGTGCATTAAAGATAAAAAGTACTGCTGAAATTCATCGATGGCTTTTGAAAACTTACGAGGATTAAACTCCATCGGTTAAAACGATATTTGGCGAAAACCCATGTCAAACGCAAAATGAGCTTACAGAATCATGGGAAGTTGATCGTTCAAACATTTCTAGACGCTTACATGCACTATAAATAGTCCAAAAACAAGGAAATTTGGTGCCGTACGAATTGAAGCCAAGAGACGTGGAAAGTGTATATTTCACATGTGAACAACTATTCTGACGGGAAAATCGGAAAAGCTTTTTGCATCGCATTGTCACTGGTGATGAGAGGTGAATTCGCTGTGATAATCCTAGGCGTAGGAAATCGTGGGTTAAACCCGGCTAGCCATTAATATTGACACTAAAACCGAATATCCATGGCTTTACCGAAAAACTTAATGTAAGTGAACCGAACAATGAATTAAAAACGGCCGCAATACGAACAGAGACACGATAAAGTTATTTTTCTGCATGGCAAAGCTCGGCCCCACATTGGAAAACCTATCAAAACATATTTGAAACGTATTCTCCAGGCATTGCTCCATCTGATTACCACGTCTTTCGATCCATAACTCATGGTCCGTCTGAACAACATTCACTTCTTATAAAGATGCCAAAAAATGGGTCGATTCGTGGATAGCTTCAAAAGACAAGTCATTTTTCGACGTGGTATCCATACGCTGCTAGAAAGAAAAGAAAAAATAGTGGGCAGCGATGGACAATACTTTGAATGATCAACCAGTAAGCACTTTTCTTTAAATAAACTCGCATGTTTACCAAAAAAATCCCTCAAAATTAATGCACGCTCCCAATAAAAGCGAATCCATCAAATCAGAAGATTCTCATGAGTATAACTACTACTAAGGGCGGTGCACTAATAATGGGGATAAGACAAACCTCACAAGAGGCGAGACATACAGTGCGTTCATGGCGACAGATCAGAATGCTTTAGAAATGGACTCTATAAACGAATAGACACTAGCATTTTTGGCGACAAGGCGTTGTCCTCTGACAATGATCATTTATTGCTGCATCCATAAATTCGGGAGCGCTGACAAGCTAGGTTGCAGGTCGGTCTTGAAAAAGAGGAAAAGCAAGATTCACTTGAAAAATATTAGGGCATTTATCATTTTAATGCACTGAAGCTCGACCCGGAAGTGACAAAGTAGATTAACCAATCTGTTATGAAGAGAAAAATTTTTCACTGTCCATTCAAAAATATATTGTGTTCGGCAAGGTCGACGTTGAGTACAGGTCTATCTGCACTGCTTCGTGACAAAAATTCCGACAAGCACAACGCTAAGGCTCTAAAGTCTTTGCTAAACGCACGGAAACTTTTATTAGAGTCCTACCTTCCTTTTGGTAAGACTTCATTCATGCTCGAAGAAAGGCTTTTTTATCCAAGCTTGGATCGCAAAGCCAAGAATCTTCTTGAAAGAGCAAAAACAGATTTCTTTTTATTCGGGAAAAATTCATCGACGAGATTAAAGAGGGCAAAGTTAATGGAAAAAGTTAGGTTAGGAAGCAGCGTTGTAGAATTAATTATATAAATGTTTATTTTCCGGCCTGCTGGCCTTAAAAATACAACTATCTCTTACAAATTACCATCCAGCCACACTTTTCAACTAATCCGCTCGAGGAAGCAGCTAACTTCTTAGAAATCTTTTAAAATAGCTTGAAAACTTGAAAATTCATACAATAACTTTTTACTAATTTGGTTTAATGTAATTTTTTACTGAGCTGAGTAAGAACATTTTAGGGTTTTAAATTGATTAAATTTATATATTTTTGTGATTAATAAACATTGTCTATGAAATATAATATCAACAAACGAGGGTTATTCAAATATAAAGTTATCCTTATCGCTCAAGCATTAAAATAAAATTTTAAAAATTGCCTCTAGAATATATTCCGGATTAGAAATTTTGTAAACATTAATAAATCTGAAGTTGATATGTATAATAAATCTCTTTTGTATGCAAAAGATCAATTAAGATAGCATTTTTGTATAAAAAGTAGTGAATACAGTCAGAAAATGTTTCAATCACCGATAACAAATTTCCGTAAAAATGAAGACCTGCAATTGCATTCCACTCCTTATATTCGTCTCTTTAATTCATTTTCAATGTAAGTAAATATAAAATAATATAAATATCTTAAGTCGCTGAAAATCTTTGCAATCCTTCAAAATAATGTGAATTCCTTGAGATAATTTGGTAAATTCCATCAACTTCGTTACATTTTGTGAAAATTCCAAGACATCCTCTGAATTCCATGGAAACCATACATAATCCGTGAAAATCTTCACAAATATTTTTAAATCCCGTGAAATCTTTCAAAATCTTGTGAAATCCCTTCAGATCCATTAAAATTTTCGAAATCTCATTTGAAATTCCCTAATATGTTTGAACACTCGTAAAAATCCTTCGGTATATCTTGAAATTTCGTAAAATCTCATAAAATCTGAATAAAAATCATAAAGTCCCCTAAAATCTTGTAAATTCTCTCAAAAATTAAAATTCTCTCTGAAGTCGTACTAGGTAATTTCTTCAAACTCCTCAAATATTTTTAAATCATTTGAGAATTGTGAAATCTCTCGTAATCGTTTGGATTTATTTTAAATGCCCTTAAACTTTGTTAGTCCCTCGCGATGTTTTAAAATCCCTGGAAATTTTATAAATTCACTAAACAGCTTTCAAAATATCGTTAAATCCTCAGTAAAATTCTGTAATTTTTTCAAAAAGAGTGAAAACTGCAGTATTTTATCCTGTTTGAAATGAATTGTTACAATAAAATGCAATAAATTATTATATTGCGACAATTGTAATTTTTTGTAAAAAGTTTTTTAAAAAAATTATACAAAATATGTTTTAGACATAAGGTAAAATTCCATGAGGCAAAAAAGTGTTTTACGTAGTGGATTAAATTACAATTACAAACCGTGACCCAAAATTACTACGCTTATTTAATAATTTTCTACATATTTGTTTAAATAGTAATAAATCACAAAAATAGTTATGAAGTCAACGGTGTCATAGATCAACAGTAGAAATTTGTAAGGCCTAATCGTTAAAATAAATAAAATATAAATTGCCTCAATGTGGAATCAGAAATCAGAAAAATCAGAAATGGACTTTTATTTATTATAAAGGTTTTATGTGTAGTAAATTTCTTTCATGAGCCTCGACTTATCACCACTATTGTGCAATTTTTTTTCTTTCATGATAAAGGATTTTAAATTTCGAACAAAATAACATTTTAAAAATGTAAAATTTACATCTTCCCAACTTTATTGTTAGTGCGATTTTTTATAAAATATTTCGAAAAAGCCAAATTTTTATCATTGCAAATTTTACCAAAGTTTTAGGGAAACTTGCACTATTTTTGCAGTATCTAATTTAAAAAATTTTAAAAGTTACTTCATCCTGTTTAGGAGAAAATATTTTAAGTTTTTATTCTTATGTTTTAATTTTCTCTTTGAATTAAAAAAAAATTAAGTTTTCAGAAGGGTTAATTTGAAAAGGTCAAAAATAAAAATTTGAAATATAAAACA
The DNA here is from genome assembly GCF_010883055.1 of Belonocnema kinseyi. NCBI lineage: Eukaryota > Metazoa > Arthropoda > Insecta > Hymenoptera > Cynipidae > Belonocnema > Belonocnema kinseyi. The sequence continues at coordinate 93,502,859 of NC_046661.1, forward strand.
ATTGTGCAGAATGTTGTCATAAATTAACAAAATAGATTAATTTCCCCCAAAAAAGTTGCATTTCTGACCAAAAAGGATCAATTTTATACCAAAAGATAAATTTGTTATGCTAAAAGACAAATTTTTATCAAAAAAAAATTAAATTTATATATTAAAAAATTACTTTTTAACAAAAAAGAAGCTGTTTCAACAAGATAGATACATTTTCAACCAAAAAGTTCAATTTTCAATTGAACGATTAGTTTTTCAAAAAAAGAATAATATTCTGCTATGAAAGATGAATTTGGAACCAAGAGAGACCAATTATTACCCTAACATAAAATTGTTTAATTTTCAGTTAAAAAAATTAATTTTCAACAAAATAAAAAATGTCATCAAAATATTTTAATTTTCATCAACAAAAAAATCTTTTTAAGCCAAGATGATGAATTATCAACAATAAAATAATTTTATAACAAATTAGTTCCACTTTAAACTAATATTGTAGATTTTCAATCGAAAAAAGATTAATGATCGACGAAAAATTCCAACAAACTAATTTTTTAAGGAAAGTTCAATTCTCAAACAAAACAAAATAAAGTTTCAAGAAAGAAAGTAATATTTAAACAACTATATCAGTTTCCAATAAAAGAAAGAATTTTTAATAACAAAGTCGAATTTCCATAAAAAAAAACTTTTCAATACTAAAATGATCGACTATCAAACAACAAATTAATTTATTACTAAATAGTTAAACTTTTAACCAAAAAGTTGAATTTGTCACCAAAAAGTATTAATTATACCAACGAAATATGTCAAAAAACTAATTTTCTTACAACTTGAACTTAAACAGCTTGAACTTAAAAAAAGATTGATTTTTCAATAAAATAAAAGAATTGTTTAAATTTCAGTAATGAAATTAATTTTCAACAAACGAGAAGATTCTTCAACAAAAAAAAAACATTTTTTTGAACTAAGATGAAAAGGGATCTAACAAACAAATGAATTTGTAACTAAGTAGTATCACTTTCAACTAAGAAGATCAATTTTCAACTAAAAAAGATTAATTATCAACGAAAAATGCTAATAAGACTAATTTTCTACAAAACAATGGAATTTTCAACAACAAAAAATCAATTTTTACTAAAAAGAATTAAATTGTTGACAAAATAAAAAAATTACCAGAAAATAAAATTGTTACGAACAAAATTATAAAATAAAATAAGTCAGAAAAAAACGATTTTTACGCAGGTGTTTGTCTATCTGTAGTTTGTATTCTGTTAGCACAATAACTTTCGAAAAATTGATCAGATTGGATTCTGCGTGGACACACTTTTTTAAGGCCTAAAAAGAAATAACAAGTTCGTAAACCAGATATTTTGGATTAAAAGTAGTTTTTTTTAAGCTTAAAAAACGAGACTAAAAATAAAAAAATACATAAAAATAAGAAAATGAGAATTAGTATGATTCAATTTTTATGCATATTATGAATTGTAATGATATAAATTTATTGAAATGATACATGTTTCAGCGCAGCTTAGAATACAATTTAAAGCAAAATAAGAAACAATAATAAAAATAATCATGATAAATACAATTTGTGCTTTATTTTGCAATAGCTGAATAAGCAATCCCAGACAGAGTTACATAAAAAATGTAATATACTTGGTATTAAAGTGTTTTGTATAATGTAGAAATGTTGACATTTTAGACAAAATCGAGTTCAAAGCCCGAGATACGTAATGAGAATATGTTTTTCAAAGCCAAAAGAGCTTTAACAAAAGAGATTTGACATTCACAAAATTACAGTTGTCGATCCGTTGACCTTTGTTTTTAAAAGTTATGTGCACAAATGCGGGAGAAGTGCAAAAACCGAGCGCGGAGTGCGAAAGCCACCAGTCGCACGCCGCTGGTGCGCTCAAACTCTCGAGCTAAGCTTTTTTAACAAAAGAGAATTCACAATCACAAAATTACAGTGGTAGAAATTTTAAGTCTTAATTTTAAAAGGTTTCAACAAGGATGTGCGAAAATATAAAGACCGAGCGCGTAGCGCGAGATAAATACATCATCGAGCGTGAAGCGCGGGAACCAACAGTCGCGCTCAAACTTGTGAGCGAAGCAAGCTGCGTGCGTAGCCTGCGATGAGAATATACTGAGAATGTAAGCGTGGCGGGCAGATTAAAAAAAAATTTTAATTGCGAGAATTGATTTAGAAGATAGGTTCCTAAGCTCAGAAAATCCTAGTTATATTTTCTTTTGTGTTAGGGGGCCGAGGGGATTCAGAGCAGTGTAGATAAAAATATTGTTAGAAAAGAACTAAAGATATTATTAAAATTAAGAAAGCATTATTAAAAAAAATTATTATTTTAAATATTTTTTCCGCTGTGTTTAAACTATATATAACTTCTTTCCCTAGAATGGATTTGCAACAGAGTTTATTTGACGTATTATCATTAATAAATCACATATATAAATCCATAAAACAAAGATGTTATATATAGCTCAATTAAAAATTTTGAAACTCTGAATATAGGTCTATTTAAAAAGGATTAATTTTGACACAAGTTTCAAATGTATAATTTATTTAACAGTTTACTTTTCAATTAAACAGATTATAACCTGTGTGGTAAAATCGTTTGGGGCCAATTATTATTATATTAATAAGGTATTTGGTTTGAGTGGTGAGCTTATAAATATTATTTGAATGACGAATAAAAACTTTATTTTGTTTCCAAAAGCGGAATTTCGTTATTTTGTATGAGATAATGTAAGAATGAAATTGTCGACACATTCTTCTTTTGCACCTTTACTTAATTACGCGTACTCTAAAAGAACGGAAGCAACACTGAACGACATAAACGACCGAGGGCGTTAGCAATTTGTCATTTTGTCAATCCACATTCTGATTGGTCAAAATTAGATCATGCAAAAGCGCGGGGAATTTAAAAATGTGTTAAAACCTAAACAGAGGAAAACGACATAATACAGTGAGAAAAATGTTTTGATCGTACACCAAAGCAAGTTCATTGGTATTAGTGCAAAAAATGTCTTGGATTCACCAAATGGTGGTTTGCATGATAAAACCTTTTATTAAACCAACTTAATATTTTGTTAAATCTGAATCCTAAACTTCAACTGCAGTTTATCGAAAAGTCCCTAACTCTTCCAGGGTTTCTGTGACCAGCCCTGACTTTACAAAATCACCTGACTTCTTGCAACTCTGTTTAGTGTAAAAAATCTTTCAATATTTATTTCCTTGTTCCGAAATTAGGTGCCGAGAGTACATCACAAACGTCCAAAACTAAATTTGCTGTTCGTCTAATTGATCAACCTTCCGAACGTCAACCTGGCCTACATTTTATTACTGAACCTACACAACCTTTGCTTCGACAACCACCCATGATTGAAATGATCGAATTAAAGAATCGTCAATCTCGTAGAAACCCAAGCGTAAACCATGCAGGTTGGGCGCCTAGGCCTCTCAGAAGACATTCTAAGCCTATACCAATACCTGCAGCTACACCTTCTAGGCCCAGATCGAAACACGATATGTAAATAGATATTTATCACCATTTTAATACGAAAATTATGTAATATGTTGCAATAAAAACACTGTTATCAAAAAATTACATACGCTAACTCAGTTTCCTTTCAACCTATATATTTATTAATTTATTGGTGAAGGGAATCTATTACAAGTCCAGACTACACAACCGAACATGCTCTTAAAAAAGGGAAAATAGAGTTATTTTCACAGAAACAAGGAAATAATATGAGTATGAATACTTCTAATTAAATTAAAACAAGTAATATACTTAATTCAATAAGATAATCGATTTTTAAACCCAAAAGGATGGACCTTCAACAAAATAATTGAAATTTTAACCGAAAAGTTAAAATTTTTAATTACAGAGATGAATTATCAATCCAAATAGGATAAATTCTTGACGAAAAATATAGTAACAGTAATTCTAACAAAAACGGCTTGAATATTTTTACTAAAAACAGTTCATATTAACAAAACAAAAAAATATTCAACAAAATAATCAAATTTTCCACCAAGGAGAGATAAATCCTTAATCTAAAGAAAATTAATTTTTACCATAAAATATAATAATTCACTTTTTAAACAAAACAGATTTTTATTTTTAATAAAAATCCGTTGAATTCAAACCGACAGACGAATTTTCAACTAAATAGTTTTTATTTTAAACAGAAAATACTTTTTACTCAACAAATCAAAAAATTGCAATCAAAATTTTGATTGATCTGAACCCAAATGATTCATTTTCATAAGAATAGTTGATTTTTCAATCAAAAAAGTTTTTCAATCAAGAATAAATTAAATATTTACTAAACTGTTGAATTTGCAATTCAAAAATTGTGAATCCTCATGAAAAATATTTTGTTTTACATTTTAATCAAAAAAAGACAAATTTTCAACAAAATAAATTAACTTTCAACCTGATAGTTGAATTTTGAGTTTAAAAAATCAATTCTCAATCAAAAAGAAAAAAGGAATTTTTAACCAAAGAAAAGATTAATTAATCAAAGAAGGATCAATTTATGACCCCAAAAAATAATTTCTTACATTTTACCAAAAAAAAAAAATAAATTTTAAGTCTAAAAACATGATTTAAACCAAAAAAAAACAAACAAAAAAACAAGAAATTTCAACAAAATACATGAAATTTGTACCAAATAGTTGAATTTTCAGTTTAAAAAGTTCATCTAAGTAGATGAATTTTGAACAATGAAAAAATATGAATTCTTAATTCAAATTATAATAGTTAAAGTTTCTACCAACAAAGATTTATAAGTTAAGTAAATAATAATGTAGTAGAATTCAACCAAAAAGACGAATCTTAAACAAAGGAGTTAAATTTACAATTTCAAAAATAAGGTTTCAGCCAAAAAATATTTTTTGATAAGAAACATGATTTTTTCACCAAAAAAGTTGAATTTTCGATCAAAAAGAAGAATTTTTTATCCAAAAACACAAAATTTAATAAAATAGTCGAACTTTTCACCAAAAAGATGAAATTTCCAAAAAGTGGATTCTGCAACAAAATTGTTTCATTTTTAACCAAATAGTTGAATTTTAACCTAAAAAGATGAATATTCAACAAAATGCTTGAATTTTGGCACAAAAACTCATTCTCAACGAAAAATATAATAATTGACATTACAACAAAAATATATTTTAATTTTAAATAAAACATTGTTTGATTCAAGGCAATAAGACGAATTTTCAACACAATTACATTAACCAAAATAGATTTTAAATTTTAAGAAAAAAAGAACAGTTGAAATCAATGAAAAATAACGAATTTTCAACACAATAGTTTAATTTTATATCGAAATAGATTCATTTTTAATCTGAAAATTTGCAGTATTAACCACAATAAGAATAATATTCTACCAAAAGAGATGATTTTTCATACATAAAAAAAAATTCAACAAAATAATACAAATTTCAACTAAAGAAAACTTCAATCCAAAAAGGATGAATTTTCAACCAAAATTTGATTGAAGTTTGAACCAAATAAGAATTTATTTTTTCTTAATGATTAAATTCAACAATAAAAGCTGTTTTTAACCAAATAGTTGATTTTTCATTTAAAAAATATTTTTCAGAAGAGAAAAAAAATTGCAACCAAATTATAGAATTTTAAAACCCAACATACGAATTTTTAATAAAATAGTTGATTTTTCAACCATAAAAGATTTTTTAGTCAAATCAGAAAACAACTTGTAACTAAATTATTTAAAGTTCAAATAAAAAGAATAAGTTTTCAGACAAAAATAAAATGGTTGCCGTATTAACAAAAAAACTTTAATTTTAAATCAAATATTAATTAAATTTTCAGTAAAAAAGTCAAGTCTCAACCAAAAACAAAACGTATTTTCTACCAAATAGTAAAATTTGCAACCAACATTATGAGCCTTTATTCCAAAAAAATGAATTCTCAACAAAAAATATAATTTTTAACATTTTAACCAAGAAGGATTGTATTTTTAAGTAAAAAATAGTTGCATTCGACCGGAATAACAATTTTTTAACAAATATTTGATTTTTCACAATAAAATAATTTTTCATTAAAAAGTCAAAAGACAATTTTTTTTATAAAATATTTGTTTTTTCAATCAAATTCGATTTTTTAGATTAGACAGAAAAAAATGTAACCAAACCATTGAATTTGCAATTAAAAACAATAGGTTTTCTACAAAACAGAATATAGTTACCATTTCACTAAAAAAAGATTTTAATTTTAAATAAAAATAGTTTTAAAAAATAAAGACGAAATTTGAACAAAAAACATTAATTTTCAACCTCAGAGTTGAATTTTCAATTTAGAAAATCAAATTTCACTCAAAATGAAACAAAAATATTCAGCACTTTAATTCAGTTCGCAAAATTTGAATTCCATTAAAATCAAATTCAAAAGCCTATTTAACGTCCAATAAACAAATTAATGTATAGAATGCCTGAAAATATAACCAAGAATCCAAAGACCATGAAATTCACCTATTGTAAGTTAGAAAAAGATCCCCTTAAATTTTTTTTTCCATCATAAAAAAATCTTTGAACGAAAATAAAAAAGAGGACAGAAAATTATATCGAAGTTAGTAAATATGTTCTTTTATTGTGACTTGATAATAATAAAAATAGAAAATATGAGAGAAAGAAAATAAGAGAAGAGACGAATTTGGTTTGCTGTCTTCTCATTTTTCTTTCCTCTTTTTAATTTTTGTCGGAAGATTTTTGTATGAAGGAAAAAAAATTTTTTTTCAAGGTGATCTTTTTTCAAATTTTCAGGAATTCTATGCTTTGTTATTATTGTATTCTAATTTTTTATTGGGCATAATGAAATATGTATTGCATGTATAACAAATTTAATTTAAAAAATTAGGAATAATTTTAATTACATATATTCTTAATATAGCTTGAGATATTAAATGAGGCGAGATATGACCAAGGTTTTAAAATATCTTTTTTATCGTATTTTTAACAGTCTTACGGTCTGATGTTGAAATTATTTAACCGATTTCAGTAATTTTGGATGTTTGCATTTGTCGAGGCAATTCTTGATTAATGGACTACGGTAAACAGTGATTACTGCTGATTTATGAGTAATTGAAGATCCTTCATCAAAATTTGCGAAATAGATACCGATATAATTATAGATACAAAATTAAAAAAAAAAGACATAGGGGACCTAATTGTTTAGACAATAGTTAAGTGTATCACTACAATAATAAAATCTTTTTTATCAGCTTTTTTTAATTGACTGATTTTCTTATTTAATTAGCAAAAGAATTTTCTAGTTAAAAAATAAACTAACTTTTTTATTTATTTTTTTTTTGCTTAAAAATTCACCTTTGTACGTCGGGAATTCAACTCTTTGGTTGAGAATTCAATCAATTTTTTAAATCTTGTTTTTCGTTTATGATCTTGCATTTTAAATTTGGGGCATCGGGTGTCCATGCAAATCCTGAAACAAAGTCCCTGACTATTGCAAATTTTTCCAAGTATAATTGTTTTTAATACGGAACCATTAGGGATGTTCAAAAAAGGAATTTTTTAATTTTTAGCTCAAAGATATAACTCCAAAGAAACAAATATTTCAAGAAAATAGTTGCAATTTTATCAAAAAAATAATACATTTTTGCGAAAAATATTCATTTTCAAAGAGGAGAAAAGTTTTTCTACCAAAAAGACGAACTTTCATCTAAAAAAAACACCTTTTAACTGAAAATTGTAGTTTATACTTAAGTCTCCAATTGAAAAAATTATTTTTTAACAAAAGAAAAACAAACCAAAAAAAAAAACGAATTTGAAAACCTAAGAAATGAATTTTTAACTAGAAAAAATATAAATTTTCGAAGAAGAGGAATAATTTTTTACCAAAGAAAATGAATTGATAACTAAAAACGAAAAATGTTCAATCAAACACAAAATCAATTACCAATAAAAACATAAACACATAACATTAGAAATCAAAGAATTTTAATGTTCATTTTAAAAAAATTTCTCGTTGCTCCCCTTAAATGCAAACTGAATTATTATTTAAAACAAAAAAGAAAGTCCAACTATTTTTGGTTGAATTCAATCCTTTTTAGTTTGAAACGTCTAGTATTATATTTTTCTTTATTGAGAATGCATCTTTTTTATTAAAATTTTTATCCCTTGGTTGAAAAATAACTTTCCTAATAAAATTTTTTTAAAATTTGTTGATATTTTTATATTTTCTAACTTAAAAATCTTGTTGTGTTAAAAATTGATTTTTGAAACTGAAAATGTAAAGGTTCCATTATTTGTTAAAAATTTATCATTTTAGATTAAAAATTTCACTATGTGGTTGAAAATTCATCCTGATTGGTAGAAAAGTATTCTTCTCGTTTGAAAATGTATCTATTTTTGTTAAAAATTCATTTCTTTAGTTGAAAAAAAACTGTTTTGTTGAAAGTTCATTTTCTTGTTGTTGAAAATTTTATTATTTTGTTTAAACTTCATTTTCTTCAATTAATAATCGAACGAAAATGGAACGATTTTATTATATTTTTATATTATTAATCGAAAAAGTCGAATTTTTAACAAAATATTAAAGTGGTGGGGGTCGAAAATTCCCATGTTCTGGAGACACTGAATCAGCGTCATGTGTTTATAAGAAACGCAATATGGGAAAGCCCAATAAAACTCATACCAAAAATAAAATTATCATATTGACTCATTGCTTATCTATTATGCCTGTGAGTGTCAACAACACTTGATTTTGCAATATTTCCTCACCAAACTCTTGGCGCGCGCTTTTTTATATAAAAAAATTTTAATGATTGGAATCCATTAATGCCTGACATTCTGACTGAAGATTTAGAGAAATTTATAGGCATTTTACTGCTGTTATATGGCGATAAAAAATTATGTTTGCAAAATCAATTTTTACATTCCTTCATGCGAATTAATTGTACGATAAAATAAATGAAATCGTAATAATAAATATTTCCAAACATTTTTATTTTCTCTAAAAAGAAAAAAATGGTACCCTTTTTTGACTTCGGATACCAAAACAAATTACCAGGAAGATATAAAAGAGTTTCAAGTTAAATTTGCCACCAATTTAAGGATTGTAAATTAAAACTTTACAGTAAATTTAGGCAGCGGCGGATCCAGGCCTTGGTCTCGGAGGGGGCGATCGGGGCGTATAAGTCGAAAAAAGCAAAAAAAAAAAATATTTCAAGTTATAAGTATAAAAACTTAGAGCTCGGGGGGGGGGGCGATCGCCCCGATCGCCCCCCTCTGGATCCGCCAGTGAATTTAGGATCGTTGGAAAAGTGTCCAATTTAACAAAAGCTGCCCGTGTATCACGCCTGTTAAAATTTACTATCAATTTTAATATAAAATTGAAACAGTTTACCATTTTCAGAGCAAATATTTAAAGACATATTAAACAGTTAATATAAAAAATTTTAAATTAAACTCCCGATTATCGGAAAAATGCAAAATTTAAGAAAATCTGCCACGGTCACTTTTAATATATGCAAGACAAATAAAGTGCCCATTTTGACACTTTTGGAATAATAAATAATTTAATACATTTTTTGTATGCCCCTGGGAAACATTTCTTTAAAATCCGGAGTCCATAAACTACATACTTTTTTATTTTATATTTATTTTTGATGTTAGGCTTTCTAACCAGGGAAATGTATTCACAATTTCGATGTTAATCTTTTTTTATCCACATGGTCTATGATCGAAATTATCAGAAATGTCTGGACAGAACTGAACCTACCTTATCCTGTTTAATCCAGAATGTGTTAGCCCATTGACGCCCTTAAATATTAAATAAGAATAAAAAATAGTCAAATTTGGAAAAAATATGATTATTAATTCAATTTTTACTGAAAATTTAACGATTTTATTTCTCGTTGAAACATGATCTTTTTTAATTGAAAATTCAACTATGTGGTTGAAAATTCATACATTTTGTTGACAATTCGCCTTTTTGGAAGAATATAATTCTTTATGTTTGTAAATTTATTTTTTGGTTAAAAATTGAACTATTTTGTTGAAAATTCAATTTTTTATCCGACAATTTAACTATTCCATTTTTGGTGGAATATTTAATTTTCTTAGATAGGAATTCATTTCTAAATTTGAAAATTTAACATTTTTATTGTTATTAAAATTCTTCTTTTTTTTGTAGTAACTAATTTTTTCAACTGAAAACTTAAGTAGAAACCACAATTTTCAGTTAGAAAGTGTCATTTTTACATTTTCATAATTTATGATTGAGAAAGTATTAAAATTGTCGGAAATTTGACATCATAGTTTTTTAACGTATCTCCACGTTTCGAGACCCCCTGAATCCGAAAAAAAGGTTTTCATAATAGCGTCTGTCTGTCTGTCTGTCCGTTCGGCCGCCCGTCCGTAAATATGATAACTCTCGAAAAAATGAACGAATCAAATCCATCTTTGGCACACCTTTTTTAGGTCCTAAAAGAAAATACGAGTTCGTGAACCAGCTATTTTTGATAAAAATTCAAAAAGTGAGCGCATATTGAAAAATTTCTAGACCACTTTTTTCTGAACTTAAAAATTCTATGTACGGATATTTATAGTATTAAAAAAAACAATTTATCATAATGATTTTTTTCGATAGAAAGAAAATTCTCAGAGTTATAGCGTTTTCAAAAAATTTTAAATCAACCGAAAATCAAAATTTTAATCCAAAAAATGCACGATATGAAAAAAAGTCAAGAGAAGAAAAACATTTATTTTTGAAAGCCTACAAGATTATCATAACAAATTTTTGGATTTTCTTCAAAAATCGAAAATTCCAATTTTGATTGCACAAAAAAATTATGAAAAATAAAAAATTCCGTTTTGTAGACAAAATATGTAGGATAATAAAAAAGATGAATTAACAAAAATTATTATCCCAAAAAATATCTACAATTTCGTAAGAATCACTTCTTGATAGGACGCGTACTTCTTGTTTTATTCGTGAAAAATAACGTTGAAAAAAAAGATAAAATAAAAAAAAATGTGTGGGAAAACGAAGTAGACAATTCAGAATATGAAGACGCATATAAATACTGCCATCTAAAAGAGATCTTTTTGATAAAGTTTTTTTCAAGCATTCCAAATGCAAAGAATAAATATCCGAGCGCGATGCGCGAGGTAATCTATTATGGAGCGCGAAGCGCGAGATTGAACTGTCGCGCGCCTTAGGCGCGCTCAAACTCGCAAGCGAAGCGAGCAGCGTGCGTAGCGCGCGATGAGAATGTGTCCGCAAAGCGGGCAGATTTTTTAGTTACAAATTTGACTTTTTATAGAAAATTTTTCTTCTTTTTTAATAATTGATATTTTTGGTAGAAATTCAGTATGTCTTTGTTAAAAACAATAATTGTACTATTCCATTTCCGGCTGAAAAATTATCTTTTTTAGTTGACAAATTCTATTAGCTGGTTCAAAATTCACGTATTTTTTGGAAATTCTTCTTTTCAGGTCAAATATTCTTCTTCTTGCTTGAAAATGGTTCCATCTTTACGAATTTTGTTCAAAATCCTTCTGTTTTTTGTAAAAAATTAATTTTTAATGAATATTGAACTATTCCATATTTTTAATTTGTCTATGTTGCTTCAAATTCATTTCATTAATGAAAATTGAATTTATTTGTTGAACAACTGACTTGACTTTTGTTTACAATTCATTTTTGCGAATTATAATGTAGCTATACCATTTTTGGTTAAATTTTTTTTTCAATTGAAAATTCTTGGTTTGAACATGAAATCATTTATTTTCAAATTCAATCATTTGATTGAAAATTTAAATATATCGTTAAAACTTTGCTTCCTTCTTTACGGCAATATTGATTTTTTTACTGAACGTTGAACTATTAATTTTTTTGTTAAAAATTAATCATTTCAAGTAGAAAATTCGTCTTTTTTTCTAAAAATATATTTTTTCTTAAATTACTTTCTTTTTTAAAAATTTCACTATTTTGTTGTAGATTCGATTGTTTTTTTTTAAATCGAAATTAATTTTTTGAACTGGAAATTTAACTGTTCCACTTTTGGTAAACAATTAATCTTTTTTTTTGTTTAAATTAATTTCTTTCGTTAAAAATTTCATTTTTTATTTAAAAGTTTAAGTAGTCTATTTTCAGTTAAATATTTATTTCTTTAGTTGAAAATTCATCGTATTTGGTAACAATTTATTATTCTTATTTGAAAATTCCTTTCTTTGGCTGAAAATTCGTATTTTTTTAACGGGTTGAAAATTTATTTTTTCAACTGCATGCACTTAAGTATAAATTAAAATTTTCAGTTAAAATTGTATTTATATTTAAATTAGACTCTGGAATATTGTCTCCTATATATATTTACGTAAATTAAATGATATTTTCCTCTTCGCAATAAGCCTAATGATTCTAAGGTAATTCGGGATTTCAAAACTGGAATAAATTAGAGGAGTAGCTAGATCGTCATTCGTGAACGACAAGCTACATTTGCATGTGTTACTCACAGATGGGAAAGTGGAGGGGGCCAAAGAATTCCACATTCTGGAGACACCGTTTTAGAGTGTCAGATAAAAAAGAATTCAATTTTAATGAAAAAGACGTTATGAATTCTCAGTTCATACAAAGAAATAATTTTTTATCACAATGATTGATCTCGTCTCTGTCAAATTTCTAAATTAAATTTGGTTAATTCCCGAAAATTAGGCTTGAAATAGAATCAATAAAATTGGCAAAAATGGATTAAGGATATTTTTTTCTGAAACCAGAATTAATAATGTTTTTTTGCAATAAAATCGCATTATTTTTACAACTGTCACTCCAAAATTGTGGGTCCGGATGCAATAAGGGCACATAAAATTTTTTCGTGCGAAAACGAAGTCCCCTGGAGGCTTTAGAAAAAATTTTCGAATTTTAACTTTCAAAA
>NC_046661.1:93515888-93528448 GCF_010883055.1 Belonocnema kinseyi
AAATTAAAATTCGAAAATTTTTTCTAAAGCCTCCAGGGGACTTCGTTTTCGCACGAAAAAATTTTATGTGCCCTTATTGCATCCGGACCCACAATTCTATTTTAGGGTTAAGAAATTACTTTTGATGCCTTTCCCTATTTTTATTTAGCATGAATATTAAATTTGAATGTTTTTATAATTTAAAATACGCGTGCTAACGTTAAACAAATGAGAATTTCCGTTAAGCCATACAATTTCAAAATGGCCGAACGCCTTAAATAAGCATGGAAGGGACCGTGGAATATGATTTCACAAAATTTTAACTATTATAAAAGAAACAAACAAAAAATTTGCCATACCGGGTGAAGCGTTCACTTTTAAGAAAAAAATATATTTTTCAAAAAAGACGCTTACAATGGATAAGTGCGATTAAACGTGTTCCTTTGAGTCAATCGCAAATAACAAATGCAGCATTTTGCTAAAACCTTTTTATATCAAGTAAGATACATTAAATCAATTTGACACAAGGTTGTAGCAATCAAGTTCTAACCTCCAAATTAAATTACCTCATTTTAATCAATATATACCAGAATTAAATGTTTTTTTAAATACTTATTAGAGGCCATCCATATACCACGTGAACACTTTAGGGGGGGGGGGGTATAGCAAAATTCCACGCTTGTCCACGAGGGGGTCGGGCTAGAATCTACGTGGACACACATTTCCCTAAATCCGTGGAAAATATACTGAAATGAGACAACAGCATACTCTAGGTATACTCGAACTTTTATATTGTGCTCGCGCACTATATAATTTTTATTTTTATTTTATTATAATTTTTTTCACGACTTTTTCTTTGAAATTCAAATCACGTTTAAGCTCACGTTTCTAAGCTAATCCGAATTTTCTCAGCCAATTTATCGCTCCTGTTGCACTTCTTGTAGTCCGGGAGCTCGCGACAATTCTATGAACATTATTTTAGTACTCACTAAAATTTCAGATTCTTTTGTTTTCATAGTCAACAGTTCGAAATTCGTTGACTAACTAACAGCTGTTGGTGCATTTTTCAACAATTTATCGTTAAACTGGTCAAAAATTCGAGTGAAAAAACGTCATTTTACTACTTTTGAAACCCACGGAGAATGGTTGTTTGAATGCCAAGAACTACCAAGAAGTTTGAGTGGCAGCTCCTGAGTGGTGTCAGACTTGACTGGCAGGCTGTCAAATATATAAAAAAATGACAGGACAACAATTAGAATCTTCATTTTAGTACTCTTGAAACCCATAGGGGATGATTGTTTAGGTGCAAACAACTAACAAGAAGTTTCACTGACAACTCCTGGGTGGTGCCAAAGTTGACTGGCAGACTGTCAAACATGCCAAAAATTCTAGAGAAGAAAAGTCATTTTAGTACTCTTGAAACCCATTGGGATTGATTGTTTGAATACTGAAAACTAAGAAAAAAAATTGACTGGCAGCTTCTTGGTGGTGCCAAAGTTGACTGGCAGACTGTCAAGCATATAAAAAATGACAGGATGAAAATTAGAACAGTCATTTTAGTACTCCTGAAATGTATTGGAGATGATTCTTCAGGTGCCAAAAAGTATGATAATAATTGATTGGCTGTTCCTGAGTAGTGCCAAAGTTGACAGGCATTTTAATCAGCAACTGAATGAAAGTTTTGTCATTTTCATTAACTAAAATTTTCATCTATAGGATACTTCTCTAAAACTAATATGTATATAAAAAAAGAAATTACGAGAATCTCACTTTTTACGTAAATTCACAACTCGTAACAATAGGTTTCAAGATTATACTAAAATGACGTTTCTTCACTTGAATTTTTGGGATGTTTAACAGCCTGCCAGTCAACTTTGGCCCCACTGAGAACCTGCCAGTCAAATTTTTTGTTAGTTCTTAGCATCCAAACACTCATCCCCAATGGGTTTCAATAGTACTAAAATGACGTTTTTTCACTCGAATTTTTGACATTTTTGACAGCCTGCCAGTCAACTTTGGCACCACTCAGAAGCTGCCAGTCAAACTTCTTGTTAGTTGTTTGCACCTCAATAATCAACCCAATGGGTTTCAAGAGTACTAAAACTACTTTTTTTCACCCGAATTTTTGACATGTTTGACATTCTGCCAGTCAACTTTGGCACCACTCAGGGGCTACCAGTCAAACTTCTTGTTAGTTATTTGTATTCAAACAATCATCCCCAATGGGTTTCAAGAATACTAAAATGACGTTTTTTCATTTGAATTTTTGACATTTTTGATAGTCTGCCAGTCAAGCTTGACACCCTCAGGAGCTGCCAGTCAAACTTCTCTTTAGTTTTTAGCATCCAAACAATCATTGCCCGTGGGTTTGAAGAGTACTAAAATGATGTTTTTCATTGGAATTTTCTACCAGTTTAACGATAAATTGTTACAAAGTGCACCAACAGCTGTTATCCAGTCAACGAATTTCGAACTGTTGACTATGAAAACAAGAGAATCTGAAATTTTAGTGAGCACAAAAATGACTTCCATGGAATTGTCGCGAGCTCCCGGACATTTTGAAGACGAATATTATCTATATTTTCATAAAGTGGTAAAAAATTGTCCACGTGGTATATGAATGGACCCTAATTTACTCCGGTTTTCATTAAAAGTGTGAATACAGAAGGAAAAAGGGTTAACATTGATAATTGTTGCGTAATATTAAAGTTTCGAATGTTAAGGTTAGTTGGCGTTGGCATTTGAAAATTTCATTTTGCGGAAAAATTATTAAATTATACAGTTTTCTCTAAGCATACTTACTTTAATCTAAAAAGGAAGTAGTGCTTTAAAATGATTTTATTCTATCATTTGTTCAGTAAAGTGAGATGATTCGATTTTTAGGTTAGAGCTTGAGTCTAACAGCCTTCCCGTTACAATTTGCTTCAACAACATGTATGGCAATAAATTACAATGAATCAATTTTTTCTGAGTATTTTTTTCTGATTATTTATTAGGATGTCCAGCTGATAAACATAGAAAGCAATAGTTTCTGCATGGGTGCAAACTTTTCCAAGACCAGTTACACAAATGCAATGAGAACTTAAAAGAGATCCATTTGGATCTAATACAAAATCTGTGGATTCAAATTTTTTCTTTCAATTTTTGAGAATGTTTAATTTGTAACAGTTCATATATTTTTTATTCTGAAAATATTATCTACATTTATTAGGAGCCGACTATAAAAGACGTCCGCGGCTTGGGGCATGAGGAGGGGGAGGGGGGGGGGTCAATCCATTTTCGGGCGTCCACTATTTAAAATTCAATCTGATATGTAGGCGATTTCGAATTCTCCCGGGGTGATGCAGGCAATTACAACGCCAACCAGTGGTTCTGGGGAAGACCATCTAGTAATATCAGATAGTGATTATTAAAACAAAAAGTAAAAATATGAAAACAGAGTGGAGTCACTGGGAAGACTTCCTTTAATGGGAGGGGGCTTCAAATCGGATAAGAGGGAAGGGGGAGTCTACAATTCCGAAAATGTTCCGAACGTCTTTTCTTGACGGCCCCTTAGAAACAAAACAAGGAGGTTTTTCTGTTACAATAAACATTTCCTAAACTCGAATTTAAAACATTTGGAAATATGTTTAAAATTGTACGCTAGATTTCAAGTGCGAGTTATTATTAAATAAATACAAAATTTATTGACACATTGCAAAACAAAAAATACTCTAATATAAATAAATCCATGCAGGCAATGAAAAATGAACGTGCCAATACTAATCTCACTACGCACCAGAAAGGTGTCATCACTAATACCCGTGGAAGAATCCTCACTTTTCAGAGCGTAGAGATCTAAATTATCAATTTCACTTGATTTATCACAATAAAGGACATTCACTTCACCAGATAAACTAAAAAATACAATTCTTTGTTATCCTGAGGTGTTCGGACATTTGAAATGACGTCAAAAGTTGAAATACTTCATCGGGTTACCGGTGCGAACCAAGCGTAATTTAAAAAGTTTCAAAAATGAGAAAGTTTATTGCTCGTTGGAAGTCGCTAGCGAATTTACATAAGTGACCGCTAAATTCAAACTCAAGTTAAGTGAAGTAGAGTTTTTAAACGAAAATTATAAAAGAGGATTGATCGAAATATGAAACCTGGATTGTAGCTTCATGAAAAGTTGAAATTCAAAATCGGAAAGTATTATTGAAAACGGAAAAAGAAAGGTTTGTTGGGGAGGTAAGTTTTGAACAACAATAAACAATCTATCTACGTGCTGTTGGTCACAAATTATCTTCTAACAAATCTTTCGTTTCTTCATTAATGATACCTTTCAACTTTGCAGTTCTTTTTTTGATTAAGCTACTGTTGCACGCTTAATATTTTGCCACACCCTTTTTTTATAATTTTGTTTTAAAAACTTTAATTCGCTTACTTTCAGTTAGAATTACGCGGCCGTTTGTGTAAATTTCATGGCGCCCCCTGACGAGCGGTAAACTCTCCCATTGAGAGGATTGAGTGTATTGTGCGTATAACCGTACAAATTTTAATTATTTGGTTTCATATTTTTTAAGACATCGTGGTGACAATGTATGAAGGAAGCTATTAGAAATTCCACAAAGATTCTGGAGGAAGTCAAAAATTCGCACAATAAGCTTCAACAAGGCGTACGTGAGTCTTGCGATATTTCGAAATAAATTAAATTGGAGAACGGCTAAAGCTTGTCTCTTCAAAATGAAGAACGATGGCAATCATAAAGGCCTTCTTGCTACAAGAACATCAACATTCCAGAGCCATAATTTAGATCCATCTGAGGTGGCAATTGCGGATGTTTTTAGACCACTAAAAAATAAAGTTAATCTTTCTGCTCTTGTCAGATGCATTGCAGCTATATGGGTGAAACATATCTTCATTGAACTATCGGAGTTTGAAAAGCTTAATCTCTTCATGCCAAATGATTCTTCTAAACAGGAAATAAAGAACGTAAAGAACTTTATATCCAGGAAGAGCGCATGATGATGGTCGGTATTCATGCCAATATTAAAACAAATAAGCTGTTCGTTGATGATAAAGAGATAGCATCTGATGTAGTACAATTTCTAATCAAAGGTATCAAAAAGCGCAGGATTGAGGACGACCACAGTGATATTGTAGTGCAGCCAGAAGATGGGAGAAAAATAAAAAAGGGAAGTACAACATCTGATGGATTACACGCACAATAAAACTATGAAGTCCTTCCTAGCGGGAGATAAAATGGACCCCCTTGTTGATTCTCAACCCACACAGAAAGATGATTCGTCAGCATAGCTGAAAGTTCCTGTCTTTAGTTGAAGTTTTTCCGGAGTTACCTTCTAAGATCATCTTCTATAATTAGCATAGTTTCTCTAACCTGAAGGATACTAAAGATACATTTGAGTGCTCTGCTATATTGTGCTGATATGAAAGTTGGTTAGAATCACCGACTTTGCATACTTTAGGTTTCTCCAGGAATATGCAGCTCTTCCAGTTGCCATCTTGGAGAGATGCAAACAAAGAGAGAGCAAAAGGTTTTATTTAGTATCTTCAAATAATCAGGTGTATTCCCCACATCTAATTAACTGATCTAAAGATGTTATCATACTTAATGTTTGACGTAAATCGACAGAATCAATATAGGAGGTAATTTTAATTGTAGAGTAGATACGCTTAATGATCTTGACGAAAGTTCTTTTTTACACTGCCACAACTTTTCTGCTGTTTGGAAATAGAACAACTTTGTTGTAAATAATATGGATAAGCGATTGGCTCCATTTTTGTGTAACAATGACTTTTGACTTCTGAGTGGTAGATCCCAAGAAGATTCACCTACGAATTTCACGAGTAAAGGACGTTAAGGTTGGAGTGTAATTGCATAAGATGAAAGAATAAAATAAAACATGTTAATGGAGATGTTCATTTCTTGAATGATAATTTAATAACTGCTATTTTTGAAACTGTTCAGGAATTAGGCATGGCTCATTAACGCGGGGCCATCCACTCTCGAATCAAGGTGTTTTAGCGTTTGGAATCGGTATGAAATCAAATGTAACAAGCATAACACTTTGTGTCATGAACTGAAATCAGCAGTATCTGAGTGGACCTTTTTCAAAAGATCCGATCTTATGAAATAAGCGAAAATCAAGTGAAATCAGCCGAAATATCTTAAAATATTCCTAAATCGTAAGCAAATCAGTAGGAGTCAACGAAAGATTGTTAACAATCACGAGCAGTCAAGCAAGCAATCAAGACAGCAGTCAACGTGGTTAGTGCATTTAGCGTGCGACCCTTCGCTTCACCACGTCGCACGGCCCTCTACATTTTATGTTTGCAGCGAGCAGGGAGTGTGCGTATTATTGTTGACTAGTAAATACTGTAAATATAACAAACGCCACAATTTTTGAACCAGTACCAGGGTGGCGTTTTATTCCAGAAAAAAAAATTTCGGTAATTTCCCGGCGTTTTCCCGGTTCGCAACATTTTTTAACGATCACTATGGTTAAAACATTCTCACTTTTAATCTAAAAATATTTTAATTTTGAGTTATACAAGCTGAAAATCAAATTAAAATACTCACATTGTAAAATGATTTGGTGAAACAAATCAATCCTTTCTTCGAACTTTCAATTGTCTTCAACCGTTCAACTGTCAATTTCTGTTCGTCTGTCCTAACCTACGCTAATTTGTTTTTCTCATACAAATTAAAAAAAATGTAGTTTAAATCGAGTGAAGTCTCGAAAAAACATTTTGAGACTTCTAAAAAATAACTAAATTTTAATTAATTTTTTTAAATTATTGACTGAAATTTTACTTTTTTTTGACTGAAAATTGATCTGTTTGACTATTTTAAATTATCATCAACTCAGGTTAAGAACCTTTGAAAAAGGTATGCATGTGTACCGAAACTTTAGGAATTTTCAAAAGGAGTTTTTCTATTAAATAAATATCTGAGTTTCGAAGAACAAGTTTTTTTGACTCATATTTATTTTTTCGATTTACGATTGGACCGTAAGACATAAATAATTTAAAAATCTACGATTAGAAATCAATAAAATACTCAAAGATCAACAATTTTGAATTTTTATCTTTTAAGATTAACGTTTAAAATTGTTGTATTAAAGCGCTGGATAATTTACGCATATAAAATGGAAGCTTCTGACACATTTCAAGTGAACAATTTTAAATTAAATGCCGTTAAATTGTGAAATTAAAAAATGTTAAATTTTATAAAGTGTACAGTTCAAAGATTCTAAATTTTTCAATCCTAGCTACCATATTTAATTCGGAAGCAATACAAATTGAAAGAATTATAATTTTTTTAACCTGAAAATTTTTATATAAAATATAAATTAACTTTATTTTACGTCGTAAAAAATACCAATTGTTCAATTGTTATTCATTTATCAAAACCTGTGTTTTTCTAAAATCTTTTTAAATATTCCTTTAAAACAATTTTTTTCAATTAAAAAATTATTTCAAATTTGTCCAGGTATCTTAAGGAACTTGTTCTATTATCTTTATAACTTCTAGGTGCTTAAAACGCTTAACAACTTTTTAAGCTCTGCATTTTGCTTCAACTTTTTTGAAATAAGTTCAAATTTTTAATTATTTCTCAAATTTTGAAGAAATTTTTTAATATTTGTAAAAATTATTTAAAATTGTTCTAAAATTATCTAAAATTCCTTTAAAGTTGAAAAAAATTTCCTTCAATTCTTACTGACTCTATTTTAACAATTTTGAAAGTCCTTTCAAAATTTGAAAAATATTCTCTTAAAATTAATTATTCAGAATAAAAAAACATTTTCAATTTTCTTCGGAAATCTTAATAATTTTTTATGCTTTCGAAGCCTTTTAAAATGTTCAAAAACCTTCTAAATTTTTTGTTAAAAATCTTCTAAAATGTAGAAATGAAATTTAAATCCTTTCAGGTTTTAAATTATTTTTCAGTAATTTCAAAACCTTTATATACCTCTTAAACTCACTCGATTTTTTCTAAATTAATAATAAGTTTATTTTTATTTGTTTATCAAAACTTTTTGTAATCATTCCAAATATTCTTTAAAAATTATTTTCTTCAAAATGAAACATCATTTGCAATTGTCACAGGACGTTCGAGCAATTCTTTTATTATCTCAAAACATTTTAAAATCCTTGAATAGCATTCAAAAATTATATTCCAATCTTTACAAATTTATATTTTGTTTTAAATTCTTTGTAATATTTTTAAGTTTTATATTAAGTTGGAATATTTGCAAAACTTTTGAATATCTCTTAAACTTATGCGAATTTTCGCACTGATAATTGTATAATTGTTATTTATAAATCTAAATTGGAAAATTTTACTTACAAGTTAAATAACTTAAAAATAGAACAATAACCCTTCTGGCAGTATATGTATTAACATTTTCTTAGAATATACCCTGCAGACACTGACAACCAGTAAACGTTGTTAAAGTTTTTCTGCTCCTGTAATTTGTTTTAAAAAGATATAAATTTTATGAATTTAAGAAGCATAATTGAAGCACTAAGAACGACTAGATAAACCTCACTTTGGTTGAAAATCATTTTTTATTTTGTAAAGCTCATTTTGTTTTTTCTTTCTCTTATTAAATCAAATAATGATGAGGATTAAACTCGAATTTTATGCTTCGTGTGTTATTTTATACTAAAAGATCATTTTCAAAAGTGTTTTGAAGTTTGCAATAACTTTCTTAATTTTTCTGGTAAACACACATAATTTTTGAGTAAATTTCAAGACATTTTGGGTAGGTTTAAGGTGCTTTTCAAGAAATCAATTTCCTAAGTTAGAGACCACATCTCTAGCTTATTCTCTAAGTTTCCGTACTAAGTCAAAGTTTTATTGTAAATCGATGTTGTTGATATGCTGTTAGTGTTCCTTCGTCTGAATTGTTTTTATATTGTATAGTGGTCACTTTCTAGTGGAGATTACTTACCTCGGACAGAAAAAATGAGAGGAATAGAAGTTAGATCCTTGATTGAAGATACAACTTTCAACGTTTCGAGAGTATACCACTCTCCTAATAAGGAATAAAACTTCATTAAGGTCGATTTTAGTTGTAAAATTAAAGTAACCATCCTCTCAGGTTCTAATTCTCAATTAATTAGTCTGTTGAAAAAAATAAAAAAATAAAAACATTTTTTCATTATAAAAATATTATGAAATTTAATGATATAGTTATCAAAAATTAAACGACATGAGAACAGAAAAAAGAAAATTTGACATTTTGTTACAAATAAGGTTAGAAAATATAATTCAATTGTTATGTTACCTAGATATCACTTTTGATGTTTGTTAAAAAATTTTATTATAAAATTTTCAGTTAGGATTAATGTTTCGTCAAAATTATGAAAAATGCTCAATTGTATATCAGTAAAATGATTTTAAAAATTAAGGAGCAGACATTTTCGTTCTGCTCCATTTAAATGTTTGATATTGAGAACGTGAAAATAGAGAGAGATCGTGTGTAAAGGATAAGATATCAGTAGTGTAACTATAATTTCGAAGTATAAGGTTTAATAGGAAAAATATGGAAGTTGCATATAATTGATAATTTCATCTAATTGATTATTTAACTAGTAAGAATAGGTGTATGAAAAAATTGTAAATCAAATTAGAGAATCTAAGATTATGTTATATAAAGAACTATAATGTTTGAGATCTGTCACTACATTCAGGCATTTATGGCCTCCATTCTGAATAAAGAACATTTCAGCTACCAATCTTTTAAATTTATTAGGTTCATGGTGTAGAACTTGAAAATATATCCAGTCTATTTCATGAACAGTCTGAACCTGGTGTTTTGCTATCACTTTATGGTTTTTTGGACTCTGTCTAAAATTGTGATGGTGATCTTTAATCCTAGTGTACAGTAATCTTTCAGTTTGACTATATAACACTTTTCACAGTCTAAACATTCAATTTTATAAACTACGTTTGTCAAATTGAAATTGTCCAAACCATCTTTACCTAACTTTATAAAACTGTTAAATTTGAAATCAACTCTGAAAACTGTTTTAATATCAAAATCTTTCAGAATTCTTTTTATTTCAAACGATAAACTACCATGGAAAGGAATAGACATGAAAAATTTGGGCTCAAAATAATTTACTGTTCCTAAATTTAAGTGTGATGTATCGTGTTCTTGAAATGTTTTTAATTTGTCTTTAAGATTCTTTGGTAGATTCTTTGGAACGTCGTTTATTGAATGACGAGATCAAAGATTTAAACTGTCACTTAGAATTTCCTAAAAATACTCTTAACAATACTAAGATCAAGCTAAGAAATGTTTTAAATTCTAATATTCATACCAATATTTTACAAAATCAATATAATGTTTCAAATGTTGTAAATAAAAAAAAAAACGTCTTGATAAAAAATTTGAAAATTTAGTTCGCAACAGTAAAATTGAGCAGGTTAACATTATTAAACATAAAGACATAATTATTGATGATTTTAAGGACCCTTCGAACATTGTTTTTAATGTTGTTAAAGATGTAGAATCTAATATTGGATTAATCGAAAACTCTGAGGGCAGAGACATGCTCAGGCATAGAATTATAAATTTATCACAACATTTTATGAGAAGAAGAGAAATTTTATCTGTTGATAGAATATTTGCAAAGAATATTAAAGAAAACAAATTTTTCATTAAATCGAACAAACGATTACTTATAACACATGCAGATAAAGATAATGTTATAGTTATTCTTAAGAAGGATTCTTATATTAATAAAATGAATGAATTATTAAATAATATCACAGTATATGAAAAGTTAAATATTAATCCAGAAATTGAACTGAAAAGAGAAACTTTTAAATTATTAGACTTTTGGAGAACTAGGGGTTATTTGAGAGAAAAAATAGAACGAAAGGACATTTTGGTTCACAATACAAACATCCCGAGAATATATGGTTTACTCAAAATACATAAGCCTAATTGTCTTATGCGTCCTGTTTTTTTTTAAAATTAATTCTCCAACTTTTAAAATAGCAAAACTTCTTAATCACATACTTAAATATTCCTTAATGACTCCAAAAACACAAGTAAAAAATTGTTTTGAATTCAAAAACATAATCACTAAACGAATTGTTCTTCTAGATCACATTATGGTTTCACTAGATGTTTCATCTTTATTTACAAATGTTTTAATAGAATTAGTTAAAAATAGTGTTCTCAGTAGATGTATAAATATAAAAAATTGTACTGACTTGCCATTAAATGAATTTGAAAAAGGAATAGAATTCCTAATGACAAAAATAGTTTTCCAATTTAGCAATGATTATTATAGACAGTTTTATAGTACTCCCATGGGCTCTCCAATTAAACCTATTTTGGCAGATTTAGTCACGCAACACTTAGAAAATATTATTATTAATAATTTACATTTTAATCTACACACATTTTTTAGATATGTTGATGACAATGTCATGATTTTACCAAAAAACAAATTAAAGTACGTGTTATCAAAGCTTAACTCTTATTATTCAAGACTAAAATTTACTAATTAAATGAAAACTGATAATTCTTTACCCTTTTTAAATTTTGAAGTCATACAAACTAATGATAGAACTATCATTACTGATTGGTATAGGAAGGGCACTTATTCAGGTTGAAATATAAATTTTCTTTCTATCCATCCAATTCAACATGAAATAGCTACTGTTAAAAATTTAGTTGACACTATGTATAAATTATCACATGCGTCTTTTCACACAGCTAATATTGATTTCATTGAAAATGTTTTGTTTTTGAATAATTATCCTAAGAAATTTGTTCAAGTACATATTAAAGACAAATTAAAAACATTTCAAGAACATGATACATCACACTTAAATTTAGGAATAGTAAATTATTTTGAGTACAAACTTTTCGTGTCTATTCCTTTTCATGGTAGTTTATCATTTGAAATAAAAAGAATACTGAAAGATTTTGATATTAAAACAGTTTTTAGAGTTGATTCCGAAGTTTACAATTTCATAAAATTAGGTAAAGATGTTTTGCACAATTTCAATTTGACAAACGTAGTTTATAAAATTGAATGCTTAGACTGTGAAAAGTGTTATATAGTCAAACTGAAAGATTACTGTACACTAGGATTAAAGATCACCATCACAATTTTAGACAGAGTCCAAAAAACCATAAAGTGATAGCAAAACACCAGGTTCAGACTGTTCGTGAAATAGACTGTATATATGTTCAAGTTCTACACCATAAGCCTAATAAATTTAAAAGATTGGTAGCTAAAATGTTCTTTATTCAGAATGGAGGCCATAAATGCCTGAATGTAGTGACAGATCTCAAACATTATAGTTCTTTATATAACATAATCTTAGATTCTATAATTTAATTTCCAATTTTTTTAATCTCCTATTCTTACTAGTTAAATAATCAATAAGATGAAATTAACAATTATATTCAACTTCCATATTTTATCATATTGAACCTTATACTTCGAAATTGTGGGTCCGGATGCAATAAGGGCACATAAAATTTTTTCGTGCGAAAACGAAGTCCCCTGGAGGCTTTAAAAAAAATTTTCGAATTTTAATTTTCAAA
>NC_046661.1:93528548-93539955 GCF_010883055.1 Belonocnema kinseyi
CAAATTTTTTATTTTGAATTCCTGTTCCTCTATGAATCGAAGGATACCCTAAGGTATATTTTCTGAAAATTTTATTCAAAAATTCCAAAAACTAACGTACAGTTAGAAATCGATAAGCAAAATATAGTCAGAAAATTTGAAGCTTGTGTGGATTCAAAATTTGATTGTATGCGAAAATTTTATTGCCCGAGGGCTTATTATTTCTATTTCAAATTTCAGAAACACATACACACATATAAAACCCAGCCGGAATTGAGAACAGGGTTAGCCTGAGTTTTTTCTATAAAAAAAGGTTATGATAACGTACTAATGTGGAGGAAGGTCTGCGAAAAATATTGCACGTAAAGCTTATTTATTTCTGGTATAAAATATTTTTGTTTTATTTCACTAATATATTTTTTATAACATAAAATTAATTCAAGAATAACGCTTTACATATTTTACAGTCTCTGCTGTTACTTTAGCTTTGTTCATAGCTATTTTAAATAATTTTAATATTTTGTATGGTTATGAAAACTAAATTAGAACGTGCGAAGAAAAATCTATCTGAAATATTCAAATTTCAAAGAGATTCAATTGCAAAAATTCCAATTAAGAAAAATAACCATTTTTTAATACATAGAAATATTTAACTGTTTATATAAAACTAAATAACTTGCAACTAAATTGTTTGAAATAGAAAACCTTGAATAGTTAGAATTTCAAACAACTAAATTTAAACTTTGAAAGTCACAATTTTAATTAAACTTTGACACGTTAAAAATGGCCATTAAACTGATTAAACTGATCATTTTCCAATTTAGGCCGGAAATTACGGCAATCGGTAGTTCCTGAGATGCGTCAGGAATTTGTCATGAATTGCGATAAGCAGTATTCTCAGAGATGTTTTGACGATATTTTGTGATCTTCTTCGCTGCACCCAAGCTGTGTTCATTGAAATTAGTGACATGTCGCTATTGACTGTTATAGAAATTCCCTGACTTACACCAGATTTTTGGTCTTTTTTCTGTTTTTGTACAGGACGCTAGACACCCGGATAAACGAGCAAGTACACTTTAATGATACACACTTTCTGGAATTTGATGACTAGAAGAAATTCTTAAATATACTAGAATTATCATAATCGAAAAGGGCGGCGCCTAAAAATTAAAAGTTTAATTTTCAAAAACGGTTAAGTCTTAATCGTACTGGAAAATTATTAAAAATTGTGAAATTTAGGATAGCTCCCTATTTTCCCTTTACTGGATCGATAGACCTCTATCCTTTTTTTAGCTGAGTGGGTGGTGCACATATCTCGACTACACTAGCTGGATAGACTTATATTTTGCATTAAATAACTGGGTGTCACCTCTGCCTGGTCTTCACTGGCTGGATAGACCTCCATCCTGTCTTACGTGACCGGACAATACCGATAGGTTGCTCTCACTGGCTGGATAGATTCTATCTTGCATTAAAGGACCGATCAGTACCAATATCTTGTCTTCACTGGCTAAATATACCTCCAACTTGCCTTGACTGGACAAGCAGTCCCCCTATCTTGCCTACACTGATTGGATAGACTTCCATCTTGTCTTAAATGAACGTGCAGTACCATATCTTGCTTTTTCTGGCTGGCTGGACTTCCATCTTGTCTTAACTCTACGGGTGAAACCGATATCTCAACTTTTTTATCTGAATGGATTTCTATCTTATCTTAATTGGCCATGTACATAGTAACCATTACTTACCTACACTAGCTAAATAGGGTTCATATCTGGCCTTAAATAGCCGGACAGAAACCCGATCATGTCTTCATTGCCTGGATAACCCTCTATCTCGTCTTATCTGGCTCGCTAGTACCCCTATATCTTGTTCACACTGACTGGATAGTATTCTATTTTGCCTTGAATGGCCGGATAGTACCCCTAATTTGCCTTGGCTGGCTGGTAAGACCTCTATCTTACCTTAACTGGCCAGACAGTACACATATCTTTCCTACTATCTTATTATTATTACTGCTCTGGGTTGAGGCCGTGACAGCTATTGACGCTTGGGTAATTTCGAAGCGTCCCCTTATAACCCTTAGGCATGACCTCACTGCCCTCTCCATAGGGAAAGGACCGCAGCTACGCTGTTGGCTGATATTTCACACTCTTTGATGCAGCATTTGCCTGTAAGTATTACACGTTTGCCCGCAATCGCAGGGTGATTGCTCGGTGAGAGTTTAGCTTTGAGTTCAAGAGTGTTTTAGCCTGTTTGCAGCCAGAAACGAAACTCCACTCCCTCAGATGTTCCTCGGGCAGCCAACTGTTTATATCTTCAGTGACTAACCTACTGGAAATGCCTACGACTAACTCAGATCCAGTAAAATTATCTTTTGCTGCCATAATCTGAGATTGTAGAAGTGTGACATAGGACTCTATCGCAATTGAGAAGCCCATTCCATTCCTTCTACGATATATCCCGGCACCTGCATTCTCCTTGTTCCTGGAGCCATCTTGAAATCACTTGTGCTTATCACTGAACAGGCGTGCCTCACCGTTAAGCCGTTCCTCTTTCGTGGATAGGCTGACTCGATACTTCTTGTCGAAGTGGTAGCGAAGAGTGGACATTTTGTCCCTGAGCATGCTCAGTATTGGCCTCCTCGCAATGTCGATTAGTATCTGCAATACTGCCAAGATACTGTTATCGTTTAACATATTTAATCTTCTGGCCACCTTCGCAGCCACGGCCTTGATGATAAGATGGACTAGGACTTGTTTTCCAGGTGCTTGTTCCATAGTAGCTTCTTATCCAGGATGACTCCCAAATATTTAGTTTGTTCTTTGTTTTTCAGTTGTTGTCCAGCTTGTTTCAATATTCTTAAGGTTCCCCACTTATACCTGCTGGTGAATGAAACTGCATCCGTCTTACGCGAATTAACTGATAGTCCATTCTTCTTGCACCATGCATCTACTATTCTTACTGCTTGCTGCATTACTCCGAAGAGCGCATTTAAATGCTGGCCACGCACGATAACCAGTATATCGTCCGTATAGCCTACAACGTTGTGGCTTTGACTCGTGAGCAGATAAAGCAATTCATACACTACCAGGCACCACAGCAGGGGTGATAAACCCCTCCCTCCGGAGATCCCGGAGTCGACTGTTCCACATAAGGTGGTATAAGGTGGTTCCTGTTAAGCAACATGTGGCAGGTCCATTCCACGACTGCAACGGGCACACCGTTGTCGAATAATAGCCGCCTTGATCATCTCTGCAGAGGTGTAGGTAAAGGCTTTTTCTATGTCCATAGAGTTCCCGATCACGAAGCCTTTCTGCTTTAGTTGTACTTCGATTAGCTCAACTATGGACAGCTTGACCAGACCTTATCACTGATTTATCTAGCTACGAGTCTTTCCACTGTTTTCAGTAGGAAAGATGTAAGGCTAATGGGACGTAAATCCTTGGGTTTAGTGTACCTGAACGTGCCCGCTTTCGTAGTGAAAACTACTCTCGCACCCCTCCATACCATCGAAACGTAACCCAACGTCAGACTAGCCCTAGCAAGTCTCACAACCGGCCCAATGATGATCTCACCAGCCCTCTGCAAAAAGACTGGATATATGTCATCTAGCCCAGGAGACTTGTTAGGACTCAAGGACTTGAGGATCTACTTGAGCCTGTCTGGGGTAACAATCTTGTGGGCTAGCCACCGATTCGGGCCCAGTTGTGTAACGGACGACTTTGATTCCCTCAGAGGTGCCGTTCCCTCTTCTCCTAACTTTGCGAAGCCCAGAAAATGTGCCTTGATCAGGTGAGCTTAGGTATCCCCGTCAGACTCTGAGAACCATAGATGAAAAAAAAATAGCGGAAGCATATAAAATGTTGGGAAATAAATACTCAGTGTCTTAAGTCTGATAAAATTCAAAATTGCATATGCATGTAAAATGAATAATAATAAAATCTTTTTTTTATAGATACTAAAATTTCATTACATACTTAACATTATTATTTTTTAAATCACGTATTTTCCCCAAAAATTAGTGAAATCAAAAAAGGACTTTAGGGTAGACACCCTAGGAGAGCAATCTATATATATTGTAATATTGTAATAAATTTTTCATAAGTAATGTACTATACCTTAATAAACTCAGATAATCTCATCACTCAGGAGTGTATAAATTCAAACGACATAGAATGATGCTTCAAAATTTTATTGTTGCGCACAAAAACCGAAAAATCGTTTACTTTATGATAACGGTATCATGTATTTAAAAAGGCTTTCTTGTCTATCGTATTGTAATAACTCATTCAAACTAATTTCAAAATAATCGTTTTAGTTGAAAAGTTCTCAAATATCAAACTTAATTTTACAGTTACCATTTTTTTTTAATACTGAGATTGAAGGTTGTTCACTTCGCATCTAGTACACTTAATAATTGAGCAATTTTAAATGTAGATACCTAAAGGTGCAAACCTTCGCACAAACACGAAATATAAAAAAAAATTCGATTTTGATGCTCAAATCATAAAAAATCTGAGTTATTTATGCCGAAAATTACAAATCTGATATACTGATTGGAAAAGTTCTTAATACTACCCTTATAATATCTAAAGAAGAAGAATTGGATTTTTTTAAATTGTTAACGTAACAGTGTGAAAAATCGACCCACCCTAATGCAAAGATTACATGACTTTTAAAATTATCTGTACGATTGTTCTGTTTATAAGGAATCGAACCTAGAGAATGCAGCATTATCCTTCATAAGGGTCTCCGCCAGGACTGATGAAACCTTGCCCTAACTACTCATTAGAACAACAATGACATTACCAGAACCAATTGCAGATGCGATTCAAAAAGATCGAACTTGCAGAGAATTCGACTATGGGTCGCTAAACAGTGCTTATCAACCTATAGCTTGGTATGCTGAAAATAATTTGGCTTGACACACAACGACGGATCAGCGAAATGCTCACATTGAGTGAACGAATTCACTTATAGTTGACATGCTAGACTTCTACGATGACAAAATTATCTCTTCTTTGCGGAGGCTTTATGCCACGTATGCACACTGTGGTGTTAGAATCACCTGAAGCTTCAGAAAATTTCGCAACACTCTGTGTGAAATGAAACTGCCTACCTCACGCAATTCTCCAACTACTGCATATACATATAAGCCGCAGATGAAGAGGAAAAAGCGAGCTTAGAATCAATCGCGGAAATCAGGAAATCCCTTAAAGATGATAGAAACTTCAGGACGAGGAGTTTCACTGAGTTCTCACTAAAACTCAAATTATTAATAAACAAAAACAAAAGCAACAGATTGTAAATTCACTGGAGGAAGAGATTATTGCGTCTTTTAGCGATGAGTTGAATATATTTTCAGGTAATTCGACAGATATTAAAAATAAGCAAATAGGATTCTTTTCCAATATTAAACATCAGATTAAAGCTTCCTTCACACAACGAGGTCTTTATCATCTTATCATCTCTCGAGCTGCAAATTTTCCAGTAAATAAATAAAAACTGACTTTTTTAAATTGAAAAACCCATGTTTTTTCACATTCCACTCGCCGTAAGTAATTCATTTATCAACTAATTAACAAATTTCTTTTTGAGTGTTATTCGTGACACTCTAGCGGAGGCTACAATCCCCAAAAAGGGTCAAAAATTCATTTCTAATCTTTTCTTTTTCAATCCGAATGAAAACCACGTTTTTAGAATTTCACATTAAAAAAGTGAGCGAGGAAGTTTGAGCTTCGACAGACTTCAAGCTAACGAATTTTCCGCCAATGTAGGCCAACTTTTTGGAAAATCTCAATCATATTTGATTTTTAGTTCCATAATTACTGCGAGTTTATTACGAGCTCGCGACGCGACACCACAAAATTTTTCAGGGAACGCCGCCTGAAGCCTAAAACATCCTCCTTGCCCATCCTTTGTTTTGTCCACTCGCTCGCAATAGTCAGCGTTATGGCTCAAACTTCCTCGCTCACTTTTTCAATGTGAAAGTTTAAAACGTGATTTTTCATTCGGATTAAAAAAAAACATTAGAAATTAACTTTGGACCCTTTTTGGATACTGTAGACTCCGCTAGAGTGTCACGAATAAAACCCAAAAAGAAATTTATTAATTAGTTGATAAACGAATTCCTTACGGCGAGTTGAATGTGCAAAAACATGGTTTTTCCAATTAATAAAGTTAGTTTTTATCTATTTACTGGAAAATTTGCAGCCCGAGAGAAAAACTGTAAATAGAGACTCAGGTTAATTTTTCAAAAGCTATCTAACTATATTTTTGGTTTTATCAAATTTCGAATTTCATTTTTAATACCTGACGTCACAGCCTGGACAATACTTTTACTCGTTCTCAAGCGCATGTCGCCTTCTTGTCCAGAACTCCTCAATCTCAAAGTCGTTAAGAATAATTTCGGGTTATATTCTTTTTGAAAAATGTACGTAAAATGCCCATAAGAATTTTTAGCAGCTACCGCAACCATGCAAAACGAGGTTTTTTATCGTAATATAAAGTGCAAAGTCGTTACAATAAAGGTGGCGCACACTACTTTTTCATTTATGTAACCTTTCGGTGGGCGCGCTGTTGTAAAATTTGCGACAGCTCCTCAAATACCCTTCCCCTAAATGAACTACTAATAAGTATGTTCTGAGCTTTCACCTATTCCAAGATCAGTCTCTTTCTGAACTCTAGGCAGACAATTTTGCAAAGAATTGCTTGTTATACGCGTCTTTATGTGTAAGTATATTACGTATCCTGTACTCTTTTATCTGATTTTCCAACATTTATATCAATTCACATAGGGGCCAAATCGCGAAAGGCTGGCTAAAAGTATAAAATGGGCCAAATTATGTTACTCGGGTTTTTTTTGGATCGCTGAATACGAATGCGATATCAAAAATTTAGAAAACAAAATCGCGGATCCAATATGGCAGACAAGTATGCTGAATAAATTAGGGGTTGTTTTGGGAAGCTGAGGAATATCATTGTGGGATTGGAAACATAATATGGGGTTTTGTAAAGTTGGCGCTTGTGAATTTTTTTCATTTTAACATTTTGCAGCTGTTTTGCATGACGACATTTTGGAAATGTTTCGATGAAAGTGATAGGCGTGAATATGAAGGTGTTACCAAATATTATTTATGATTTGGGAACAAAGCATAGAGTCTTTTGAAGATGACTTGTGCGACTATTTTCAAATGCAAATTTTTTTGGCTGTTTTACATGAACAAACTTTGGAATTGTTTCGCTAAAAGTGACGGGGTTGAATTTGAGGGGTTGTTCAATATTATTGATAGGCTTAGAATATATTCTGGGGTTTTAGGAAGATTAACCGGGATTTCTGTTTTTAGTTTAAAAATTTTGTGACTGTTTTATATGGAAACACTTTGAAATTATTTCGTAAACTTGGATAAACCCAAATGACGTAAAATTCACGACAAGCGCTAGCTCAAGGAAAATTACTGGGCGCGCACGCTAAAAGGTTAAAATCTTAATATTGAAAACAAACATGCACAAGTAAATCCCCACATAAACGCGGAGTGCAGTATCATTATAATCATGCATATACTAATTTAAAACAAAAACTATAATTCCAACAACTTACGTCTAACTATCCGAATTCTAATGAATTTAGATAGTTTAGTAAACGGAAGTTTTAATTTTACGTAGGAGAATCCGTTGAGAGTAGCGACCAAAAGAGGCCAAAAGAGGCTTCCACCTCGACTTAGACCCTCGAGTAAGAAGTCCTGGTAATCAAAGAGTGGATCAATATATAAAGTGCATTGGTCTCACGCTATCCCCACTTATCAGCTAATGGCGCGCGCAATTGATCGTTGGATCGAATGATTTCGTGAATGATCCCTTAGGTCCAACTGGTTGTCCACTTTTGAGTCAGATGCCTTTTAATATAAATATTCGCCCGAAGCTTTATAATTTAATTTTAATGATGAAAATAGAATGAATGGATAATTGGAGAAGTCGGACTTCTGGAGCATCAATTTTTCAGCTTACGTTGCCCCGCGAGCTTCGGCTGATTCAATTCGGAAGCTAAAACCGATCATGGATCAAAACGCCAAAAGAAGCTTGCATCAGCTGAACAGGAAAGGTGGCTGAGAAAAACAGAATTCTACCCTTTTTTTAGTGTATGATTGAAGACAAAACATGTGGTAAGCCGTTTACAGAAAGCGTCCAAAATTTCACCAACAAACAGATGATCTACCATTACACAATGAATAAATCAATGTTGCTGAAAATAAATCAACACATTGTTGACAAAACACGGGTGTTATCTCATGCAAGGAGAAGAATACGGAAAAGAGAGTCATATGCTTCAAGGAGATTTGCGACAATATCTTTACATCTGAGGAGGAATGTGCATCAATCACAAAGTAAGTGAACGTAAGTGATTTTCAAAAACGCCAGTCCACCGTAAAATTACAGAATTTCTAATTGTCAAACTTAAAATTTGCAAAATTTTTAATAGTGAATTGCCAATATTGAAAACTCTTTTATTTTGAAGATTTACAGTTTAAGTTTTTATGCTAAACCTTCCAAATTAAAGAAAGGCCGTAGCAGGATAATCATGGTCTGGGTGCCCCCGCTTGGATGAGATCAATATTGCGGGACAAGTGGCTACCCCTATAAGATAAATGTATCCCAAGTATCAACTAAAAACTATTTTTTTCACAAAATCTACAAAAAAATTTAAAAAATCAATCAGTTAAATTTTTTCGAAAACGGATATACTGATCATGACGGTCAAAATATATGTTATGGATGGTACTAAAGGGTTTCTCAAAAAATTAAAGAACCAATTCTGTTGATAATAAGGAGATAAATAAAAAATAAAATTTGATAATTTTTATTAAAGAAAGTACTTCTAAAACACTGGAATTCTCGATAAACTGTATTTTTAATCAAATGAGGCTGTTGCATCAACTTTTTATTACACCATTACTTATAACATATTGCAACCAGAGCTAAAAATTAAGTTGTTATTTTTTTATTCAACTCCTTATTATGAACAAAATTAGTTCTTGAATGTTTTCGGAACCCCCTAGTATCCTTTATAAATTCCATTTTTCAATATTTGTTTATAACTTTTGTAACAAAATTTTTTGGGTATAATAGTTGGGGTAAATTTATCCTATAGTGGTAGTCATTCACCCCCGAAATATGTGTCAAGTCCGAGCGGAGGCACCCAGACCATGCTTATCCTGCTACGGCCTTTATAGTATCGAAATTATAGAAGCCATTTGCCTAGACAGATATGGTATGTCATCTTTTCCATACTTTTGAATATTCTATACAACCATGGAAACTTTCCGTTGTCCACTCATAAATTTCCCATACGCGTAGAGAATTCCATACACTGATATGGGAAAAATTTCAGTCATGTATAGAACTTTGAGGCGCGGCTGCAGAATGCGCAGCCGAGTGAAACGCGCATGTGCTGTAACCATTTATGAATAGGGAAGAAGGAGCAGAATATAATACAATCATGGTGTCAAGCGTCTAATTCATAATAGTTTTAGTACACACTTGTCAAAAATTTTGGATTTGTAGCAGTGAAACAGTTTAATATTGTGATTACGATGAGATTTAGTGCAATTAGAAATTGTTTACAAAGAGAAGGAAGCAACAGGAGAGGGGAAATTCTAAACAAGCGTCGAATTCCTAATAGATTATGTACATACTCATGAAACATTTTGGGGTTGGAGCAGTGAAACAATTAAATATTGTGAGCGGAATAAGATTCAGTGAAATTTACATTTCTGGATGTAGTGTAGCCTAAGTATAGTTCTAGATTATTTTCATCAGACATTTTAAGATTACGAAAGAAACAATTCACTATTAGTCTTTGATTGTAGTATGAGAAAAATGCAAACTAGCCATGGGAAAAATACAACCAACCTATAGTACAACTAGAATTTTTTCCGTGTTAGGGTATGGGAAAAATTCACCCTGGGTATATGGGAAACATACAACCAATCTATAGGACAATGGGCATTTTTCCCATACCCAAGTATGAAAAAAAACTAACCCGGCATGGGAAAAGTTCCATACCCGTACAACTATTTCCCATACCAATATATGGAAAAAATTTAATACGTGTATGGGTTAATTACTTCTAATACATGTATGGGAAATTTACTATAGAGTTTTCATACAGTGTAGATTGACATCACGTTAAGGTCGAACAAAATCCAGCAGACACCAGTATCTTGAGGTGGTTTCGAGTTTAAGTCACTAGAAAACAAAATGTAGTGCAACGAACCTGCTTCAATGAAACCGGAACTTTCACAGATAATATCAAGGAATGAATTCGAGGACTGCACAGATATTTAAAATAAAATTCACAAGGATGAAAGAGAATCTATGAAGACATATGTTCTTCCAGAGCCTTCTCAAAATATCCTCTTGAAAATCGTAGAAGAAAAATCTTTCATAACAAAAACGCAAAGAACTTTGGCTTATTTTCTTCGATCCTGGGAATTATCAGTAAAAAGTACACCAAAAATGGATTCTAATTATAATATAAAGCATTTAGAGTGCAAGAAAAAATTAAGAATCAAACAATAATCTTTCAACAATGTCACCACTTGTCTACGTTTGGAGCAATTAAATTAGTTTAAAACGAAGCCAAACACCTCAGTTAAAATTCGACTTATTAATAAATCATATTGGAACATAATAACAACTTCCTGTTGCTTCTGAGACTAATTTATTAATACGCATAATTTATAGAGTTCTTAGAGGCCAATACAACTATAAATAGACAGAAATTACTTATTTCAAGATCTCTTATTTTTTTATATAACTCCGCAACAAATTTCAGATGAAAATTAGTGGACTTTCTCAGTGTTTAATGATAATATTTATATTTTACTATACTTTTAAAAATAAGGTGAAAAATAAATATAAGAAGTAAAATGCTAAAGTCGGTCTTGATTTGCGAAGAATTTCGTAAGCGGTGATTCACGAGCGTTAACCTTGTTTCCATTAATATACACATATACACTAAACCATTATCAGATCATGCATATACATGCAAATTCGATTTTGAGGCAAATTATTTACAATAATTAAAACTTCACAACTGTTTCAATAAAGCCTTAGTAATTATCAAAATTTATGACATAAGTTTAGTTGATATGTAAAAAAATCAAATACGAACAAAATTCGTCAAGAATGAAGACCGACATGGGCATTCTACTCCTTTTATTCGTTGTTTTCCTTAATTTGAAACGTAAGTAAAATATAATAGAGGGTAGTTCAATAAGTCCTTAGAATGAAGTATAAAAACAATTTTTTTTTAATTTTAAAAATAATCTCCTTGGAGCTCTATACACTTGGTCAATCGCTTTTCAAGTTTTTTTAATCCTTCAGAAAAGTGCGTTTTCGAAAGTTCCTCAAAATAAGCACTTAC
>NC_046661.1:93540055-93571992 GCF_010883055.1 Belonocnema kinseyi
TCAACACCATATCGTGGATTTTATTGATGATTTCGGGAGTAGTTGCTTCTACGGGCCTTCCTGAACGTGGTTCGTCACTTATTGATGTACGACCACGCTTAATTTCATTTACCCAGTTATAAACTGTTGCTAGGGCAGGGGCAGATGTGCCATGAACTGAGTCCAATTCATTTTTTATCTCATATGGAGTTAAACCATTTAAATGAAAATGTTTGATTACCGCTCTGAACTCGTTTTTTTCCATTTTTCTTAACGAACAATTTTTTTTTTCAATTGGTTATAAAAATACGTAAACTCAGAAGATGTGGACTGTGACTGCACCATATATCTAGTCGGGAGTGGTGCTGACTGAAAACAGATGATTTGGAGCGATTCGCGCGCCATCTGTTGGTCATTCTAAGGACTTATTGAATTCAGAAAAAATGATTCGGTGCAATGACACCCTACTAATATTTTTAAAAGTCACTTGTTTTTTATTTAGTTTGCACATGACTTCATGAAGGACAAACAAAAAGCAAGTGACTTTTTAAAATCCAAAAGCTTTTTTTTCAATATTGAACAATAATTCAAAGTTGTCAAAATTCTTATGAGCTTTTTTCCGACGAAAAAATTTCATAAATTTCCCGTCTTTTCATGAAAAAAATTAGATGCAGAGTTAATGTTTCCCGTATTTGGAGGTGTTGGACAACTTTTTGGAATACATTATGAAGATCTACAACAACGACTACGTGAGCTACATAATCAACAACATCAAGAACTACCCCGAGAAAAATTCAGACCTAAGATTCATCAGCCACCAGCAGTTATTGAAGTCCAAGATTTGTATGTTATACATCCGGATAATACTCGTCAACTAGCAATTCATACACCCTTAAATAAATATCATGATCATTGGCACAAAAGTCTATCCGTACCCTTATCTCCAATACCAGGACCACCCCCACCATCACCAGAAAATGGTCCTGGCATCAACCATCTACGGACCTCTAGGGCTTTATAAGTTGTTGATAAATTTTCAAGTTATGACCATTTTGTTTACTAATACTATATCATTACTAATCTAATAATAAAGCAGAACGGTTTTAAGACAAAATATTTCTTTCCATAAGAAACTGACACACTCTTGAATTTATTTAAACCAACTCTTTTTAATAATTAATCACAATTTATAATAGAATTTTTGTAATTTTGTAGTCTTTCTTGATTAGTTCTGACTAAAAATTACTTGAAGAGAATAATTAAGAGATACAAAATAATATAATCGAAATTTAAAATTTGTTCGCTGTTTTTATCAAAGCATTAGTAAACACAAAAACAAATAGGAAATTGGCTTCCTAATGTTTGTGAGAAATTGAATGCAGAGTATCAATACAAAAATTTATTTTCCGACCCATCTCATTTCGTTTAATATCAATACGGAGGTACTACTAAACTATGCAAGGTAAAAAAGCATTCACTCGATTAAATAACATGAACAGCTATGTATTTATTTAATAAATTATTTAAAACAGCTGGTAATATAATTATTAGCTAAAAATATTGATTGAATATCAGTTGCTTCTGACACAACTTATTGAAAAAATTTAAATTAAAAAATAAACGTTAATTTAGAAAATTTGTTTTATACATTTATTATAAAAAATTGCAAATATTTCCTGTCAATAGCTACAAATCTAATACTAAATATAAGGCATTTCAGGAAAGAAATCAGATTTTTCAAAATTTTTGGACTAGGTTAAAGTATTTTTTGATGTTCATTGTTTATGACAATTAACTTGTACATTGAATTAATCCGAAAATCCGGAAGTTGCAACTTCACGCGATTAGTAAATTACCCAAATTTCTAATTACCAACATTTCAAATAAAAACAACTATATGAATTTAATATTTTTTATCTGTTAGAATAACATTTCATTTTTTATCGCGCATACTGCATACTGACGACTTTGTAATTGCTTCGTTTGAGGTGATTGTTAAAAATATTTTTTATCTATCTGGGTCGGAGCAGTATTGTGAAATGAACATATTGTTTAAATAAGCAATCAGAAATTGATGCCATTCCACAATCTGTGAA
Organism: Belonocnema kinseyi; assembly: GCF_010883055.1. Taxonomy (NCBI): domain Eukaryota; kingdom Metazoa; phylum Arthropoda; class Insecta; order Hymenoptera; family Cynipidae; genus Belonocnema; species Belonocnema kinseyi. The sequence continues at coordinate 93,542,131 of NC_046661.1, forward strand.
AGTAGAAATCAAAATTATTGATCAAGTTAACAGTTCAAATAACAGAAAATACTTAACGTCATTTCTGACCAGATAGAAAATAAATCTTAAAAATTTTTTCATTAAATTTATCTGAAAAAAGATTTTCTCACTTCGATCCACTGAAAATCGAACTACAGAACTTCCGAATGACAGCTATACTGATCGATGGTAACTACCTCTAATGATAATATAGATTCCTTTAAAACTACTCGTATCATAAAATGTAATACCTGACTTGAGATAGCGCATATTCCTGAAAAGGGATTTTCTTATCTCTCTAATAGTTTAATTGGAAAAGCACTCGACCATTAGTCAGAAGTTCTGTGATTCAATTCCCATTGGAGCGAAGAGAGAATTTTTTTTAGAAAGGTTTAATTTTTATCTATAAAGCAATACCTCCTCTCAAATATTTTCGGTCTACGTTTACCGAGGTTCAGGTGGCTCAGATCTCAGCATGAACTGTAGGTTCCCCCATCATGCACTTGGCTCAAACCTAGCTTGTGGATGGTGCGATAAAAAAACTAGGCTTTGCCGAATATCTCAAACTAGAAATGCATATCTTATCAGATCACTTTATTGCATTCTATAAATGCGTCCGTGACTGATGATATAAACTGGAATAGCACCGTGCAGGCTATTAAAAGAAAAATCCAACTCTAGCAAAAATGTCTTCGACCAATTGGGCTGTATCCAGCTGAAGCCACTGAGTGTAAGAATAAAAGCCGTTTAAACACAACCCCAAATTACAGCATGCTAGTAATTTTTTACCTATTACAACATCATCGCAAAAGATTACTAACGTCGTATGAAATGAATTCGTGACATCCTCATCTCATCAGACACTTGCCTTAGTCCATGGCTGGCGATGAAAAACTGGGATCAACCAAGAATAAATTTTTAAAAATTATTGATTTAGTAGCTCTCAAAAAGCATCCAGAGACCATTAATGTCATCATCAACGCTCGCGGGCGCTGTGTGAGGATGACAGAAAAAAACGAACTTAAAACTACACCAGGCTCGAAACTGGGCTTGTACGAGAACAAGTTTATTAAAAAAGGTGATTATAAAAAAATTAATGAGTAATAAAGTAATAATGAAGCTGCCGAAGGTTTTCTGGCGTTGGCGCCGGAGCAGGGCTTGAGCTTTCCATTCATGGCTCTTCTGGCTCTATTGGCTGAAGTATTGCTAATGATAGGGTTAAATATGTTGAAACGCTAGTTGTTTCCTGAGGATCATCGGAGTGGCCCAGGAGCTAACAATGGTGGAATCATAGTGTGCAGAACGACGGCGATGGTGAGCTGCGAGATGGTCAAGCAGATCTCACAAATCAAAAAAAAAGCCAGAAAGAACATCTTCCACAGCCGTTAAATAATACAGCCACACAAAAAAAATGTGCGGATCTGGTAACAAGACACACGTATTCCTATGGATTTTGGGGCGCTGAATTCAAATTCGGTAACAAAAATCACCCAGCACGTCATGATTGAGCCATAACCTCAAAAAATAACAAAAAATCATGCACTGAGGCAAATAAATTTCAAAATAATGCCAGTGATGCAAATTTTCACTTCAAAAACATGTCGACAACTTTAAAGGATCAACCCTTGCCTGATATCAACTTATTTAACATAACTTCACCCAACAGAACCTGACCTCACCTAACCTGAATTAACATAAATTTATTGAACTACACGTAAAGCTCTGGAAGCATATTTTCCAGGTAGCAAATGTGTGCTACATCAAATGGGTCAACTCGAGCCTAACCTAGAAAGAAGTCTAACCTAGCCTAACCTAACCTAACCTTACTAAACACAATTGAACTGATTGTGTTGTCCCGTTGTGTTTGCGGTACCGAATGAATCAGCTTGGGCTTGAACTGCAAAAAGGTCAAACCTATCCTAACCTAAAAAAAACCTGACCTAACCTAACCTAACTTAACGTAACACAATTAAACTCATTGTGTTGTCCCGTTGTATTTGCGGTACCGTTTCATTCAGCTTCAGCTTAACCTACATAGAGGTTTAACCTATCCTAACCTAACAAAACCTGATCTAACCTAACATAGCCGAATGAAATTCAACCACACGTGTAGCTATGTAAGCGTACGGTTCTCAGTCTTAAATGTGTGCTATATTTAATAGGTTAACTCGATCTTAACCTACAAATGAATCTAACTTAACAGAACCTAACGAAATTTTGCTTAACGCAACACAAATTAACTCAAGTGTTCCGTTGTAACACAATAAAATTCATTTCATTATACTACAGGTGGTTCAAAATTTAGACGCACATTACTCATTTGAAGAAACTTAGAACTACAAGTAGAATTGACCCCATTTCAATTAACCTGACAATGTTTGTATCAATTAAAATGTAGAACTGTATCTTAAACATGCAAATGAATAAGAGTTTTATTCAAAATTTTTTCTCTCTGCTTTTCTTAGACTTAAGGGATATATTTATACTATCTTTCGTGTTTACATTTTATCTTGCTTTTTATCGTAATTAAATTGATTTATAGACCTACTTCAGTCTTTATTCTGCCTGCTATGACGTGTTTTTTTTTCTTCGAAGGAACGATGCAAAGGGTTACGCTAATGTTTAAGACCTACATTCGTTTCCCCTTTCAACATCCAGCAAAAATCAGCCATCATGAACTCGTCCCATCTACCCTGATATCGTTGTTCCATCACTTTTATGTCTTGATGAAAACGTTCCCCTTGTTCTTCGCTGAAATCACCAACATTTTGTTGAAACTTATCCAGATGGGAATCTAGAAAGTAAAGTTTTAAATTCATCAAGCCGCCTAACTTTCTGTAGTTTCTTATCATTTTCGCAACAATATTCGCGTAGCCTGGACTTTTTTTGTTACTGAGGAAATTTGCGTTTACTGCTTTAAAACTTTCCCAAGCGTCCATTTCCATTTTCGTCATGTGGCTCACGAAATTAGTATCTCTTGTCAATATTCGAATCTGTGGTCCATCAAAGACTTCTTCTTTCAATTTAGCGTCTGAAACATTAGGGAATTTAAGGGATATATACTTATAGCATTGTCCATCTTTGTCTAACGCCTTGATAAATTGGTTCATGAGTCCAAGCTTTATGTGGAGGGGTGGTAGTAAAATATTTCTGGCTCAACGAGGCTTTGGTTGATGATATTATGAGAACCAGGTTTGAATGAATCTCTTAAAGGCCAATGTTTTTTGCTGTAATGATTGGCTCGATCTTTGCTATTCCACAGGCATATAAAGCATGGCTCTCTCGTGAAACCCGATTGTTGGCCTAATATCATTGTTATGATTTTGAGATCACCACATATTTGCCATTTGTGATTCGTGTAATTAACTTTTTCAAGAAGCATTTTAACATTGTTATATTCTTCTTTGATGACCGTTGAGTGAGCTATTAGAGATAGAAGCGTAAGTATTCGTGTTATGCAGTAAAACAGCCTTAATGCTGCGTTTTGACGAATCAATGAAAAGTCGCCATTCTTCATCTCTGTACACATTTTTCTTTAAGTGGTTCATTAGTCCGTTAACGTCAGTGCAGTACACTAAAGACGTCTCTTCGTCTTTAACGGAAAACTTTCTGAATTCTTTGTCCCTGTCGCGATAGAATGAAACTTTTGTCTTTGGCTCTAGAAGATTTTTTCTTTTTAGAAATGAAGCGGCAAATTCAGCGCCGTCTTTCGGTAATCCAAGATCTCTAATGAAATCATTCAGTTCTAGTTGCGACACTAATATTAGAACCTTCAATTTCATTTTATGCACGCCATATTCGTCATCTTTTTCGTCATTTTTATCGGAATGATCAGCAATATTTTCTGTTCGATCACTGGTTTCACTACCGTCTCCATGACGTTGAGTTTCAACTTCCATTCTATCATCTTCTAAAGCGCTTAAATCAGTCTGGCGTGCATTTTTATTGATTTTAATTGCTCTTGTGACTGTGCATACATTAATGTACGAAATGTTATTTTTATTTTTGGCGTTCAACCCTTTGACGGAATTCATGCAAAAGTAGCAGTCCTTCGCAATAACGAGTTTTTTCCATGTGGTTAGTGTAGAGTACTTGCGGTACTTTTAGTTGTTTGGATTTTTTAGACGATACAACATATTTCTGCAGGAATTGCTAATGACGTGAGGAACCCATTTTGTTTCTTGGTGCAGCAATTTACGGTCAAAACACTTTTCGTAAAGACTTTTCACTTCCTCGTCGATTGATTTTCGCAAACTGCTCACTTCATATTTACTGCAAATGTAACAGAATGAATCTGAGCTATTCTTGCAGACATGCGATTAAGAAATGCTCGCGGTTTTTTTTCTTGTAGCATGAGACTCTACACCAACCAAGTGATCCATTGATGAAGAGCTACGGTTGCATGATGACGACGTCGGAGAACCCGCTTTCCCACCCTGACCAGGCACCGATACTGGGGTTTTTCCCTGCATCGTAATACACTTTTTACGTGTGTCTGCCATGACGGCATGAACGCCGTTTACCCAGGGACTCAGCCAATGTGGATCCGTTGCCCACCATCACCACATGGAGGTGCCCTGGTTACTGCTATTAATGTCAAAATATGAAATTACGCAAGAACAGGGTTGCCAGCGTAATCGGTTAGGTTAGGTCAGGTTTTGTTAGGTTAGGATAGGTTAAACCTCTATGTAGGTTAAGCCCAAGCTGAATAAAACGGTACAGCAAACACAACGGGACAACACAATCAGTTTAATTATGTTTCGTGAGGTTAGGTTTGGTTAGGCTAGGTTAAATTTATTGCTAGGTTAGGCTCGAGTTGATCCATTCGATGTAGCACACATTTGCTACTGGGGAAATATGCTTCCAGAGCTTTACGTGTAGTTCAATAAATTTCTGTTAATTCAGGTTAGATGAGTTCAGGTTCTGTTGGGTAAAGTTATGTTAAATAAGTTGATATCAGGCAAGGGTTGATCCTTCATAGTTGTCGACATGTTTTCGAAGTGAAAATTTGCATCATTGCAATTATTTTGAAATTTATTTGCCTCAGTGCATGATTTTTTGTCATTTTTTGAGGTTATGGCTCAACCATGACGTAATAAGTTATTTTTGATACTGAATTTGAATTCAGCGCCCCAAAATCCATAGGAATACGTGTGTCTTGTTACCAGATCCGCACACTTTTTTTTGTGTGGCTGTGTAATTGAACATCATCTATGTACGAAGTACGAAAGCAAAAGCGATAGAACTTTAGGATGATATTGACTCTAAAATATCCTGACATATAGGAAGTTTTAGTAAGAAATTTTATCACTAGATGGATGGATAATTTTTTGCCAGCAAAATCTTAGCAAAGTGTGAGGAAAGACCATCATCGTTATCCAACTCAAGTACCCAAATCTAGTCTCAAGTATAAAGGAACAGAATGCATCCAACCAAAAACGCCTAATTTCTGTAAGCAGATTCTTGTAGGCTGCTAAAATAGCTGATATTAAAATGGAAGTGGAAAAGCAGCCTCCTATTGATAAACTTCCTATGGGAGTTGTGCTAACAAAGACATGATTGAAGCAGATACCAAAGGTGCTAATGATAATAAAGGTCTAATACCGGATCCACTGGAACCATATTAGAATATTAACTTTTTCGTTAATGATAAGAGCGAAATTCCAGAAAAACTGCAGCATCTTGAAAGAATTTTTCGTCGTGATTTACTAGAAAATGGTTCATGCTTTTAACGCTGAATCGAACAGTCCGACAAACTTTTTGGGTCCAATACCATTTTTCTTTTACTTTTCGAAGTATGTTAGAAAGAACCAAGTTGCGCACAAAGAAAAACACAAACACACGGACGGGACATATTCAAGCTGCATTTTTGAATTCCTAGAGTCGAATTTTGTCAAAAAAGTAGATCTGGAAATTGAAGTCATTACAAGCCGGAATTATCTAAAAAATGTTTCTTATACATTTCTCAGGATAACGAAAATAAAATAATTACCAAGAATAAAATACATACTTCATTCTACAATATGTGAATAAGCAGTCTGGGTCCGAGACAAAGAAGTTAATGAACCCTTACATTTGATATTATAGAGTTCTATATAATATCTAAAATATCGCATTTCGGGCACACTTTAATCGATCGCGAAGTGCGAGACAAATGGTATTAATTTATTCGTTAAAGCTGAAGGAGCCTTAACAGATACAGGGTGGCCGTTTTAATCAAGGAAAAAGATTCCCGGATTTTTCCAGGTTCACAGAAATTTTTCACAATCATTTAAATTAAAAATGTTGAGCTCTTAAATCTCAATATTTTTTCATTTTAATTCATAAGCTTTAACTGCTAATTGACGAATTCTAAGTTGGCCTTTTTTAATTTAAAACTTCAAAAATGTTAGTTAAAAAAAATTTTATTTAAACGATCAATAATTCAAACATATAAAATAGATAGCGCTTAGCACTAAAGTAAAGTACACATGATACTAAAATCAGGTTTATGCTGAAAACGTGTTTATGATTTTTAAAATCGAAATTATATTATCAGTCGTGCCTTTAGAAAGAAAGAACATTATCTTCACAGAAAAAATTTAAAAACTGATAAAAAATATTTGTTTTAACAATAGTATATATAATTGAATTTTCATACTATTACTTTTTGTGAGTTTTCTAGAAATGGTAGAATTTCAATAATTTGTGGCGCTTTTTTCAGAGAAAATAGTTTTCCGTTCTAGCGCGAGCCTAAAAAGGGGAATAAATATAAGAAAATTGCCGTTAACACTATTTTGACATTTAATTTTTCAAGGTCTCTGGATAAACGTAGGATAAGCATGATGCCTGAGCGCAAAGCGCATTATCTGATAGACCGAAGCGATTTTTTATTTTATTTGATAAAAATATGAAGAATTGTAATTTACACACGAAGTACTTTAAAACCCTTGATGATTGGCAGTGTGTTGCCTGATGGACATTCCGCTATTTCTCCAGAGGTCAATTCTTCCACCGCGCCACTATACATGTTTATTTTTGCCCGTTTTGATCGCAAATCAATAAGCTTAAATGTTCTACGGAAAATAAATCGTGAATTTAAATATTTTCCCAATACTGCATAGAGGTCAACATTGGACGTTGATAAGTAAAGGGAGGCAGCGCCAACCAGTGGGGCAAAGGTGATTTTCCTTATAGCATGGCTATTATTTAACAATTTTAGTTCTACTTTGCATCAAATACATCTATTTCATCAGAGAGATTTTGTTACTTACTAAAATCTTGAAAATTGACGTTGCAAGAGAAAAATTATACAGAAAACAGTTTTTACCACGAAAGAATGGAAGTTTCGCTGACAGAAATATAAAGTTTTCAACTCTATTGACAATACTTACAGTATCAAAATTTGATATTTTGACAGATAAAATAATATCACACAATCTAATTATATTAATGAGACGTAATTCAAGTCGAAAATATAATATATCTCATAAATAAGTGAGGCTTGGCCAGGGGGGCAAGCATGACGAAAATAATATTGACAAGTACAGTGTGTCCCATATTTATAGGGCCACCCCATTTTTTAAGGATAATTTTTTTTCTATTGAAACAAAATGCACCAAATATTTTGAGTGGATAAATGAGTCGAATTAACGATTTTTCCCAAATTATAGAGCTCGCAATTCCATTCGTTCATTTGTTTGGACATTTTTTCGAAAAAATAGGTTTCCCAAATTAATAGTGCCACTAAAAAAAACTTCAATTTTTTTGAAGAATAATAAATAATTCGTAAAATAATGCAATTTAAAATATATAATATTAAAATTTTACTTCTTACATGCCATAAACATATAAATATGTATGTATAAAAACTAAATATTGTGCGTGAATTCCTAAAGTAATTTACAGTTGTGTTTTTCTTTTAATTTAAATTTTTCCCGAGGATTTTTCGCATACATACTTTCCCACATACATTTTTTTGGGGGATTATCGACGTATTTTTCCTATTTTAAAAGTGTATATTCGCACAATATGTTCGAAATAAATATTTCTCCTATTTTTATTGCGGGGATCCCCGTAAGTAGCGGGAGTTCCCGGGTATTTCTCGCTTTACCTGGCATGCACATATGTATACTCCTGGTATAAATAGGCTTCCGATTGCATTTTTGGCCAGTTAAATTGTGCTTTTGCGTTAATAATATTCGAGGTAACAAAACAAAAATGGGAAGAGGGAAAGCATTGTCTGCAGAAGAAAAGGCGTCAATTGATGCGTATGAAAAATGTGGGAAATCGCAACGTGAAATAGCGAAGCTTATAAACCGATCGAGAAATGTTATTTACCTGTATATAAAGAATAGAAGTAATCAAATAGTGAAGAAGAAACGTGGACCACGGCCAAAGCTCTCAGATCGTGACAAACGAAAAATAGTCGCCGCCGCCTCGCAAACAAATAAGGGGTGCAGAAGAATAAAAAATGATGTGGCTCCTCAAGTGTCCAAAAGTACAGTGCATCGAGTATTGAAGGATTCCCCTAATTTAGTATTTGAAAAAATGCAAAAAGGGCCTAAACTGAAACCAGATCATATGCAGGCACGCTACAATTTTGCAGAAGAGAAGCTGCATTGGACGCACGAATGGTCAAAGGTACATACTTAGACAGTGCATTTTTTCTCATAACAAATAATTAGTTCCTTCAAGCCTATGTAATTAAAGCTAGGGTCTTTTACTTGCTTTTCAGATTATCTGGTCTGACGAACAAAAATTTAATTTAGATGGTCCTGACGGAATGCGTTATTATTGGCGTGATCTGAGACATGAGCCTCGTTATTTTTCAACCCGAAACTTTGGAGGCGTTTCCGTCATGGTATGGGGGACATGCAGCGGTTTCGGAAAAGTGGCCTTAGCTTTTATTTCTCATAAAATGAAAAGCGGAGATTACCAGGCAGTGCTAGAAGAACATCTTAAGCCCTACCTTGGACGTTTCCGCTCTGCAAAATTGACTTTCCAGCAGGACAACGCAGCCATACATGCGAGCAAGTCTACGAAGGATTGGTTGGCAAAGTCAAAGATCCCCCTACTCGCGTGGCCAGCGATCTCTCCAGATCTTAACCCAATGGAAAATGTGTGGGGCATGGTGGTACGCGATGTGTATGACAATGGAAAGCAGTACACAACGGTCGCAGTGCTGAGGGAAGCGATCAAATCAGCATGGAACAACGTCACCGCGAAAAGTCTCGCAAATCTGAATAAATCGATGGTAAAGCGAATGAAAATGGTATTCAAAAATAACGGAAATACTATTAATTACTAATTGTGTGAATAAAATCTTTTTATATGTACGTATTTTGTTGAATAAATTGAATTCTTTCGGAAAAATTGAATTTTTTTTTTAGTGGCCCTAATAATTTGGGACACCGATTTTTTCGAAAAAATGCCCAAATAAATGAACGAATGGAATTGCGAGCTCTATATTTTAGGAAAAATCGTTAACTCGACTCATTTATTCACTCAAAAAAGTTGGTGCAGTTTGTTCCAATAGAAAAAAAATTATCTTTAAAAAATGGTGTGGCCCTATAAATATGGGACACACTGTACTTTGGTGAAACACGTGTCACAAGTTTCGTCGATAAATGATCGGCAATGTAGAACAGCAACTTATCTTGTGGGCTACATAGAAGAAACTATTAAATATTATTATTATCAATCCGGTCGGTATGCAGTTGTCTTGTATTGGTACAGTAGAAACATTGCGTAAATTCCGTTTCCAGCAAAATGTCAACGAATAAGAGGTTATATTACAGCTATCTCTATTTTTATTCAAAATAACTTATTCTTCTTGTTGGGCATCTCTAAAGGTAATTTTTCCAGTACATAACATACCACAGAAGCAAACCATCATATTTTCTTATCTTTAAATGTTTTGATTTTCATAAAAAGCTGCAGACGGCTTTGCTCTCAGATGAGGGGCGAATCCGACGAAATACAGCATGTTAGAAATAATTAAATTACCAAATCATTGTTTTTTTGATGTAATTAATAGGATCAATTCAGCATCTTATTAACTTTAAAAAACACAGACTGTTAACTTGTTGGCGCTGCCCCCCCCCCCCCTTTCCCTATCGGGAGGAAGAACGTATATCCAAAGTTCGAATATCCGGTTCAGATTCGTGTGGGGAATAAATCGAATAAACCTAAGTTCTTCAAATTTAAATTTTAGTATGCGAGAAAAAGCTTTTCTGATAGAAAGGGACTTGGAACTAGCACGAGTAGAAGACTTGGCAGGAGAGGGAAACCCGAGAGAAGAAAAAGATCTGGCAGGGCGAGACCTGTACATGATACGAAGAGGAGGCTCGGCAGGAGGAAGAGACGCGACAGAAAAATAAGATTCCGCAAGAGGAACAGTCTTTTCCGGAGAATGTCCGGAGGAAGCCCAGAATTAGGGTCGCCATAAGTCAAGCTGCGAGCTTAATTCTGTAACATGGAATAGAGAATTATACATTTTTTAAGGGAATGTCATACGTTGGCATATCATTATTGTCAATATAGTTTTATTAGAGAGGCCGGATTCTATAGCTGTCTATACATTTTTCGTTGAACGACTATGGCCCCTAGAAAAATTTCTCATAAATTTCGCGTTTTAATCTTTAAAGTGTATATTCATACAGGGCATTTACTTACGCATCATTTTCTTTAGAGAAGACAGTTGCAGCTCTTGCCTCTTTTTGAGTAAACCAGAAAACCCATTTTTTTCAGAAAACAATTTTTGTTACCAAATTCTTATAATTTGATAACAAAAAGGACATAGCAGGATAATCATGTATGCGCTGCCCCCGCTTGTGTCTGATTGAGATTTACACAATGAGTTGGCATTGATATAAGATTAAAATTTCCTAAAGATTATAATAAAAGAAAAAATATGATGGGAGTCGATGAGACAATGTTAGAAAAAAATTATAAATGTATTATTTTACCCGAAGATCTGCAAAAAAAATTTTTAATTCTTATGAAATTTTTTTATGGGATGTATAGGAGGTACACCTACTTTTTTTTCTATAAATAATGTTTTGAAACCTGTTTAAACATATACAAGATTCATTGCAATCGGATGCGTGTACCGTACTTTAACATTTTGAAAATCTCAAGTGTAGACGTTACAATATCCCAGACGTAATATAGGGTTCTCGTACATAAAAACAACCGCTGTGGAACATGAGAGCATTCATTACTTTTGTCAAACAAGTATTTTGGTCACGACATTCACTCTATTCTTCGCTTTATTTTTCTATTGAAAAAACTGAGCGTGGGTAGTGTTATTTTCCTTCATTTATCGAACCTTTTTTAATTATACAATTTGTTTTTATAATGTCAACCAGAGATTTGGTATTGTCAATTTGATTTGTCACTTCAACTGTTTTGGCGACGACGTTCACATCATTATCCTCTTCCTTTTTACCACGGGGATGAAGTCTGGTGCTAAAAATTGGAAACAAATATTTTCAATATGGCCGCTTTTAGAGCGACATGTGCGCTCATGTGAGACCTGGGGTCCCTTACTTCTTATTAAAAATAGAATAACAGTATTATGAGGTAAGTTCAAATCGTTATTTAATAGAAGTCTCTAAATGAATTAAAATAAGGGCAACCTTTTTTGGAGAAACTATCTGTGAAAAGTTATTTCACAAATTAAATGATTTGTGCAATAAACTTTAAGAGTATGTTTTACTAGCGGTTCATCGTAAGCAACTTTTCCGAAGAATTTACTACAAAAATGATTACCCTAATTTAATAAATTTAGAGACGGAATTTTTACATTCATTCATCCATATAAATAACAATTTGCACTTAACTTATAATATTATTATTCTATTTTTAATTAGAATTTACTGACACATCACTGACATGGCTTTGTCATCTCATAATATAAGTGCTGCTAACATGCTAAAGATTTATAAGTTCACTGCATTTTCGAAAACTAAATATTTGCAAGGTCCCTAGAAAGGACCCCAAATCGACCTGAGCCGGAGGTCAGATTTGCTGCCGGAATGTCCTATGCTGGCTTCACTCCCGTAATTTATCCGTTAAAAATATTTATTAAAACAAATTGTATAATCAAATAAGGTTCGATTATCGAAAGAAAATGACGCTACATGGGGCCAATTTCACGGAAAAACAATGCAGAGAATGTAGACGTCTTCGCCAAAATAGTTGAAGTGACAAAAAATTAATGCTTACACGTACTATGAAGAATCATAAGAAAATCAAAAAACACAGTAAAAGTTCAAAGAACTATACCACATCCTTTATGATATCCTGAAAACAAATTGGATAATCCGAAAAGTTTCGATTATCGAAAGAAAATGACGCTACACGGGACCAATTTCACGGAAAAACAAAGCGGAGAATGAAGTGAACGTCGTCGCGATAACAGTTGAAGTGACAAAAGAAATTAATACTCACACGCATTATGCAGAAACATACGAAAATCAAGAGGCGCAGTAAGTGTTTCGAGAAATAGACGAAATCCTTTATTGATATTATGCAAAAAATTATGCTCACATGCTCTACAGGTGTTGCTATCATGTACGAGTACCCTATGTTACGCTTTGGATACTGCAGCAACCTGTACGCTTGAGATTTTCAATTTTTTAAAGTGCGTTTCACCCATTTGATTACAATAAAACTTTGTGATGTTTTAAAAGAGGTCAATTTCGTGTCAATATAATAAATTTCTAATTTTTTTATAACATTTTCCCATCGAGCCGCATAACATATTTTTCCCCATAAAAATCGGCTTAGCCATTCTCGAGACAATTATTATTATTAATTTCCCATATAAACCCCATAACTCCCAAAAATGTGTTCTTTATTAAAAATCGTTGGGAAATTTTAATCTTATATCAATGCCAACTTATTGTGTAAATCAAATTTAGGTACAAGCGAGTACACACATGCTTATCCTGTTATGACATTTACGTGAAATATTCTTGATGATGCTCGACAGTTTTCAGACAAATAATTAAACTGGAGTACATTTACTGGACTTTGCAAAATTTTCGCAGATGAGCACATTGTACAAAATTTTTCTCTCTATTTAAAGACGATTGCTGGAACAATATTTTCCATTATTGAAGTTTGCGAAATTCCAATATATAAATACTGGCAGTGTAGCCATTAGCTATAATTGAGCCGTTATTCCTAACCACGGTGAAGATTGATCCAATATTGAAGCAATTTGGAGCCATGGTTTACACATATTGAACCTTTTCCACGTGAGTAACGCATGTAAATTATTGTCCATTAAAATGTTATACAATTTTACATGAGGTGTGCTGAATTTTGTAAGTATTTTTTTTACGGAAATTTCTTTAAATATATTGATTTTATTCTTAATTTTCTTATCTTATTTACCAACAGAATCGAAGATAACCATCAAGAATGTGACCAGAGTCCACAAAATTCTCATCTTTTGCAATTAGAAAAAATTTTTTAATGTATTAATAAGGAATTACAATAACAATGTAACTAATAAATATTCGGATGCTTCATTAGCTTACATATTAAAAATTCATATTCTAAAGTCGTTATCTTTTAGGCTCAATGCGTCTCTGTTCACTTTCTATGATATTTAAATTTGATAAGATCCAGTTACAAAAAATTGGTTACAAATATCATTAAAACTGATATCAACGCTTGTTAAATCCTCTATATATTTTAGTGAAATTTTTATTTTTTTTTATTTTTCATATATATTTTTATAACAAGAGCTAGCAACAGAAATTGTAGATCTTTTTTGGTGAATAAATTTTATCTTTTCATTTTTTCGTCTCTTGTGTCGTTTTACCAAAAACGTAATTTTTTACTTTTTATATAACTTTTTACGATTTAGAGAAGACATACTTTTCCTAAATGAAAATTATTACTAACAAAATTTGCAGCCCTTTTGAGATGAGCCACTTTTGTCTTGATTTTTTTTCAAAGCTTGTTTCATTTGTCCCAAAATTTGATTTATTTCTTTTTAATTTTATATTTACAAAAAAAAACCAAAACTACAGTCCACAAAAAAAGTAATAATGACAAACTTGTAGTCATTTTTTGGAAGAGCAACTTTTGTCTATAAATTCTTTTGATGACATACGTCGTTTGTCCAAAAGTTTAATATATTAATTTTCAATGTTGTTTTTAACGAATAAAAAAAACTAGAGTTCTGTCAAATAGTTGATTGTAAACGATTTGTAGATTAGTTTTAAGTGTACAGTTTTTTTATTTGTCTTTTTTTTTGTCTCTTTTCTAGTTTTAATGGAAAATAGAATTTTTGATTTTTTGTTTTTTTTTGTTCGATGAAAATTTGCATTTTTAATTTTTCAAGAAAATTCAAAAAGTTCCTATGATAAACTTATAGAGCGGTTTAAGAACGGTTTTTTTCTCCTAACTTTTTTTTATTGCACCTTATTTGGCTTAAAATGTTCATTTTCGTTTGTTCTTTTTTGGATTTTGAAAATTCCATAACTTTGACAATTTTCCTTTTATTAAAGAAAGTCTTGAGGATAAAGTGTTCGAATTTCCAAATAACACGAATAGCCGTGAATGAAATTTTCAAATTTAAAAAAAGTTCAAAAATTCTTTATTTACAATGATAAAGACAGACACCGACCTAAAAACTATTTTTTTCTTACTCAGGAGGCCTCAAAACGTCGGCATTTGATGGAACCTGCAAAAATAATTTTTTACATAAAACCAATAGAAATTTGTCTGGGGTTATGTAAACTTCAGTGGTTTGTAACTCTTTAAATATCAAACAAAAGGAATGTTCTCTTGCGCAGGTTCAAAATTCAAAGAATATATAAATTTTAACCTTTATTTATAAAGATAAAATATTTATTTTGTCAAAGAATGATTAAAATAACTTAACGAACGCGGCGCTGATCGTTTTTTTATCTTCGCAAAAATTTCCATTCCACGGATAAGATTTTTTTAAGATTTCTCAGCAATCACGATATATTTATTTTTAGTCTTCGGCTAAATTTAAAATGTATATTTGCTCTTGATTTTTCAAAATTAAAAAATCTGCCCGCTACGCGGGCAAATTGTCATCGCGCGCTGCGCGCGCGGTTCGACAGTTTGAACGCGTCTAGGGCGCGCGACTGTTGGTTCTCGCGCTTTGCGCTCGATGTTGTATTTATCTCGTGCTTCGCGCTCGATTATGTATTTACCTCGCGCTACTCGTTCGGTCTTTATATTTTCGCACATTCTTGCGCAATCATTTTAAATTAAGACTCAAAATATCAACCACTGTAATTTTGTAAGCGTGAATTCTCTTTCGTTAAAAGAGCTTAGCTCAAGAGTTTGAGCGCACCTACGGCACGCGACTGATGGCAATCGCACTCCACACTTGGTCTTTGCATTTCTTCCGCATTCGGGCACAGACCTTTTAAAATCAAAGGTGAACGGACCGACAACTGTAACTTTGTGATTTTGAACTCTCTTTTGTTAAAGCTCTTTCGGCTTTAAGAAACACATTTTCATCATGTATCTTGTGCTTCGCACTCGATTTTGTCCAACCTGCCAACTCTTCTACATTATACACAACACTTTTATATCAATTATAATAAATTTCTTATGTAACTCTGCCAGGGATTACTTATTAAAAATTGCAAAATAAAAAGCAAATTTTATTTATCATGATTATTTTTGTATTTCTTTCTTATTTTGCTTTAAATTTTATTCTAAGCTGCTCTGAAACATGTATCATTTCAATAAATGTATATCATTACAATTCATAATATGCATAAAAATTGAATCATACTAATTCTTATTTCCTTGTTTGTATAATTTTTTTATTTTTAATGTTTTTTACGATTAAATAAAAACTACTGCGCATCTGAATAGGGTCTAATACAGGAACCTATATAGGGTCCTATATAGGAGCCTATGTCCTCTTTCCTCTTTTCTGTGCTTTTTCCAAAAAGTTAATTTTTGCATTTCTTATCTTATGTTTTACGATTAAAAGAAAACCTACTCGTCCTATCGAAAAATAATTAATAATAAATTTATCAATCTTTGTAGACGAACAATTATTGTCTGGTAATTTAAGTTTATACCTTGTATCGTTTTTTTAAACAAATTTAATATTTTTTTTAGAATGTTATTTTTTACGACCAAAGCAAAAACTAACTGTCCTATCAAAAATTATAGCTCTTTTTTGGATGAACAAGTTTTGTCTCATTTTTTCTCGTAGCTTATATCGAAAAGTGATTTATTCTTAATTTGTAGTTCTTTCCAGGGCGCGCATTTTGAGCTCTTTCATTTTTTTCGTATCTTGCATAGTTTGACCAAAAATGGAATATTTTTATTTTTCATTATTTTTGGCACGACCAAATTTGGAGTGATCAACTTCTCGACCAAATAAAAAAAGTCGTTATTATAGTCATGTAGGGCTTTCAAAAGGCAAAGTTTTTCTTTTCTTGACTTTTTTTCATAGCATGCGTTGTTTGGCTTAAAATGTTCACTTAATTTGTTTTTTTGGATTTTGAAAATGCTATAACTCTGACAATTTTCATTTTATAGAAAAAAGTCAGGATACTAAATTGTTTAAATTTTGAATTACTGTGGAGAATTATGCATAGAATTTTTACATCTTGAAAAAATGTGGTTTCAGAATTTTTGTACGATCAAATTTGGAATTTTCAACTTTTTGACCAAATTGAAAAAGTTGTTATCACAATCTTGGAGGGCTTTCAAAAAGCAACGTTTTTCTTTTTTAGAATTTTTTCGTATTATGCGTTTTTTGGCCTAAATTGTTCATTTAAATTAGTTTTTTTGGATTTTAAAAATGCTATAACTCCAGCAATGTTTGATTTTCCGAAAAAAGTCATAAGGATAAATTGTTAAATTTTTTGAATACTATGAATAACCGTACAGAGAATTTTTGAATTTTGAAAAAAGTGGTCTAAAAAATATTCAAAATGAGCCCACTTTTTGAATTTTCATCCAAAATGGCTGGCTAACAAACTTGACCTTTAGTTTAGGACACTGAACAAGTATATCAAAGGGCAATCTAATAGATTAGTTTTTTCAAAAATTATCGTGTTCACAGACAGACGTACATAGACATACAGCCATACAGACATACAGACAGACACATTCGTAAAAACCTGTTTTTCGGATTAAGGGGGTCTCAAAACGCGGATATTTGTAAAAAAACTGCGTTTTTGAAACTACATATTTTTCAAATCATCTAATAAAACAACATTGTTACTAAGTGTCTAATCATCCTGAAATTCGGGTTAAGTAGGTGATTTCGGATTTTTGATGGAATAAGCGTTTAAACAAAAACTTATATTTTAAGTTCAAAACATTAGTTTTTAGCAACAACCAAAAATTGTATTGAAATACATACATTTTTTATCAACTATTATTTTAGTTTTCAACCAAAAACATTAATTTTTCTGTCGAAAAAGACAAATTTTCAACAACCTGCGTAAATTTTCAACCCAATTGTTGAATTTCTAAACTAAAAAAAAATCAATTTTCAACCAAGAATGGAATAACTAAATTTTTATGCAGAAGTAATTAATTTTCATTTTACAAGTTGTGTTCTCAACCCGAACATGTAAAATATTAGCAAAACAGTTCTTTTTAACCAAATAGCTCAATTTTCTTTAAAAAAGTTAATGTTTACTCGAAAAAGTGAAGTTTCAATTACGCAGTTCCAAAAAATTAATTTTTAAAAAGGAATTCAACTTTTAACAAAATCGAAAATACAGTAGTATATATTTCAACAAAGAGAATTTAAAATAAAAAATTGAATTTAACGAAAAAAGACGTAACCTTTGCTGTTAACACTTTTCAATTGGACTATTTAAATTCAGGTAGTTGTAGTGACAAAAATTAGGTATTTGAATAAGAAACGTTTTTATGATTTTTAGAATTGTAATATTATCAATTATTTCTTGTAAGAAAAAATACATCCTTTTTTAAGAAACAATGCGAAAATTCAGAAAAAAAAATTTTTAAATAATAGTTTGCCGGTCCAGCGACACCCTGAAAATCGAATCAAAAATAGAAAAATTACATTAGTCACTGTTTTGAAATTTAATTTTAAATGGTCTGTGCATAAACGAGGGATAAGCATAGAGATTGAGCGTCAAGCGCGTTCTCTGTCAAACGGACGCGCTTTTTTATTTTATTTATCAGCAATATGAAAAATTGTAATTTACACATGAAATACTTTAAAACTGTTTGAGATTGGAATTTGGCTGCCTAATGGACAATCCGAGATTTCTCCTCGCGTCAATACCTCCACTGCGCCGCTGTACATGTTTATTTTCACCCGCTTTAAAAGCAAAGGAAAAGCTTTATACATCCCACGAAATATCGATCGACTGTTTGGCAATTTTTCCAATATTGCATAGAGGTCACCATTGGAAGTTGATAATGCAATTTGTTCTCCAGTTGGCACGGGCATTAGAGCATTCTGTTTGTTTTTCAATCCAATTGATTTATCGGGAGGAAAAACGTATATTCGAAGTTCGAATGTCTTGTTCGAATTCGTCATGGGAATGAGTCGAATAGATCTAAGTTCTTCAAATTTATATTTAAGTACACGAGGAAAAGTTTGCCTGAGAGAAAGAGACCCGGACCTGTCACTAAGTAAAGGCTCAGCAGGAGAAAGAAACCTGACAGAAGAGCACGATCTGGCAGGAGGAGACCTGGATCTGGCACGAAGAGAAGCCTCTTCAAGAGAACGAAAACCGTCAGCTAGATCTGGTTTGGCAAGATAAAGAGTCTTTTCTGTAGAATTAATTTTAGAAGAAGAAGTGGAGGGAGGTCTGCGTAGAGAATGGTCAGGCTTAGGGTCATCCTTAGGCGAACGTTTAGACTGTGAACTCAATTCTGCAACAATAAATAGAGGACTACATTATGCTAAAAGTAGAAAATCGCATGTTGGTACATCATGAGTTGTGAATTTGTTTGTGTTTAGAAACCTTAAAAATTTTTTTAATAAATTTGGAATTTTTATTTTGAAAGTATCTATTCCTATAGGAAATTTAATTACACATATTTGGTTAGAAAAATGGTAACTTTTCCCCTTTTCGAATTGAATCCGAAAAACCCGTTTTTTTTTTTAAATAATTTCTTGGCCAGTTCCAAGAATTTTGTTCATAAACTTCACAGCATATATAGATTATGATGTTCGTTTTTTCTCAGGCTAAATACTCTGTTGGAAAAGGTTCAATGGCTCAATAAATTAACCAATTCGTCCATGATCGAACTTGATTAGTTTCATTGGTATTTGGAACATTTTAAAACATGGACACAATCTAATCATTTGTCTCGATTTTTTAAAACAATATATAGGAAAATAATTTCTATTATTGGACTTGGCGAAATATTTATAGACGATCAGCATTTACTCAATTTTCCTGGAATTTTCAAGAGAATTTTTTAAAAAATTATGTACTTTTATTAGACTCTACAAATTTTTCTAATATCGATACAATTCACTACTATTTTCTTGCTTTTTCAAGAAGATTGGTGGCGTAAAAGAAACTTTTTTTGAAACGTCCCACATTCACTAACCAAAGATGAATAATAAAATAAATATCAAAATTCTTATTGGATGCAATCAAAGCGTCATGGTTAGGAAAATTTTTCTATCTGTTTCCAGAAATACTAGTTGGATTTTCAACCTAAAAATATAAATGCCTAACTAAGAAGTTTCATAGTTTATATTTCAATCAAAAAAGATTAAATTTATTTTTTTTAAAGTTTGAACCAAAATGACGAATTTTCATCAAATAAAGATTTTTCACTCCAGAAAGAAATACAAGTTTTACTAAATTGTTGAACCTTTAATACAAAAGACGAATTTTCTCAACAAAAATTTCGTTTTCAAACAAAAAATATGAATTTAGCAAAAAATTAATTTTCCATAAAACTGATGCATTTTTATCCCACAAAAATGAAATTTGAAACAAAGAAAATATTTTTTTTGTATTAAAAAAGAAGAATTTTAAATAAAAAAGGTCATTCTTTAAAAAATGTAACTCTCATTCCATTTTCTATTAAAAAATTAATTTTAAACCAAAAATAGGCTTTTTCACTAAACAATTAAATTTTCAACCAAAAACATAGGCCTTCAATCAAAAAAATATATTTTAAATACTATAGTTTAACTTTTACTGAAGTAGTTAAATTTTTAATTAAAAACTATTAATTTTCAACAAAATAGTTTAACTTTCAACCAAAGAGATGAATTTTCAACTAAAAAAATAAATCTTAAAAAAAAATGATTTCTTAGAAGAGTGATTCAACCAAATCTTCCAAGCAAAGTAATTGAATAATCAAGCTAAGAATAATAATTTTTAACAAAAAATTTTCACTTTTATAAAAAAAATTAAATTCTGACTGAAACAGATGAATTTTTTAATCAAAAATATAAGTTTTTAAAAAATAATTGACTTTTATGTTAAGAAAGATTTCGGTTGGCTTTTCAAGATCAAAATAATTTTTAAACAAGAAATAAGTTTCTACAAAAAAAATTGAATTTCCAAAGCAAAAAGATAAATTATTTTAACCAAAAATATGTATTTTTAACAAAATAGTTAAATTCTCTGCCAAATAGTTGAATTTTTGTCCAAGAAAGATGAAATTTGTACTAAAGCAGTTGAATTTTTTATAAAAAACGACGAAATTATCTTTATCAAGTTGAACTTTTATCCAAAAATGATTTCAGTCCATTTTTTAAAACCAAAATGTTAAATTAAAATAAAAAGTAAATTTTCTACGACACATTAAATTTTTAACATAAAAACAGACTTTTCAAGCAAAAGTATGACTTCTCAACAAAATTGTTGAATTTTCTATCGAACAGTTGCATTTTTATTCACGAAAGATGAAATATATTCTGAAAAAGATAAATGAAAAAAAAACTTTTAAAAACAGTAAAATTTGCATCCAAAGAAGATTGCAGTTTTTTCTCAAACTCCCTAATTAGAATTGTAAACAATAATTTAATTTTCTGCTAAAGAGTCGAATTTTTAGACAAAGCATGACTTTTTAACAAAATTGTTCAATTTTTCACCAAAAAGTTGCACTTTTGTCCAAAAAAAAAATGAAAATTATAATAAAATAGGTGAATTTTGAAATTAAAAAGACAAATTTTCTAAAAAAAAAGAGTTGAATTTTCATCGAAAAAGATTTGAATTGACTTTTGAACATAAAAATACGAATTTTAAACAAAAAGTAAAGTTTCTGGGAAATAGTTTAATTTCCAACAAAACAGTTTTAATTTGTATTCAAGAAAGATTCAATATTTTTAGTAAAAAATATGAACTTTTAAATAAAAAGGACAAATTTTCAGAAAAAATAGTTTTCATACAAAAAAGATCTCAGTCGACTTATTAGCAACAAAATATGAATTTTAAACAAAAGATTAATGTTTTCCGAAAAGAGTTTAATTTTTAACTGAATAAAATGCACTTTTTACAAAACATATTAATTTACAACCAATAAGGATATTTTTTTAAGAAAATCTTTAAATTTCCCACCAGATAATAAAATGTATAACTAAATAAATGATTTCCAGGGGATTGTTGTGAATTTGTTTGACTTCTTTGACGTCTTCCAAACCAGCGAAGGAGATTAAAAAAAGGTTTGGTTACTCAAAACAAGTCTTATTTAAAAGTATTCAATGTTTGAAAAATCGCATTTAATAATACATTTATATTTCGTATAATTTATTTCTTCATGTAACAAGTAAGGTTCTAATTTGGCTGAACCTTACTTATTCCAGGGTGTTTATTTGTCTGGGCTGATTGATGTCAGCTGATAGTTTAATTTTTTGCGGTTCACATTATCAAAATGTAAATGTTTAAATTAGTACGGAACCTAATTTTAACAATTTAAAGCTTAAATTGTCAAGTTGACTACCATATAAAGTAGCATAGCATCTTCAATTTAACAATATTTAAAAAATACCCTTTTTCTAATTTTTGGAGACTTGGTGTATAGAGAAATAAAACTTTGTAAAATTTGGATCTGTTTGCTTCAGAATTGTACATAATACTGATAAACTTTTATTTCAAAATTCACAATCTTGAGAAATTATTTCTTTATTAAAAAATCGTTCCACGCGTGTCCAGAAATTTTTCAAGATTATCAAAAAATAACTTTTTTGTAGAATAACACAAATGTTATTCTGTATTTTCACAGGTTAAAAAAACAATATTTTAGGTCACTGAAATCCTTTTTGCAATGAGAATTAATATTTATCGCACTTTCTTATTTTTATTTTCTGCAGTTTTATATTTTTTATAATTTTAGAATATGTCTACAGGTAATAAATCTCTGTAGCAGTACTAAGTAAAACACAAATTTTTTATTTTGATTTTGTAATGTTGATTTGTGACATCGTGAACATCTTGAAAAGTGAAGAGAGTGCCAAATTTTCTTCTTTTAATTCTTCTATTCATTAACTTCAACTTTCCACATATAGCTGATCGTGAAATATTTCCGATTACGCTTTTTTAACCTGAAATTGGGGCTTTAAGTTAAAAATAGAGCATAAACATTGCAATCGCCCTAATTTTTTATAACTTGCACGATGTTACAATGTTTTTATGAATTAATACTGTAAATATACAACCAATAGTTTGGTGAGTATTTTAATGAATTAATAGTTTCTTCTCTGGAAGGGTGGATATAGACCTGCGCATTGATGCAATAGAATGTTTTTTCCCAGTGGAAAATTTGTTTCTCATAATAATACAATAATCGCATGTTTCTTCAATTCAAACTGAAAAAGTTTCAAGTTCGATACTTGGTATAAGTATTAAACTTAGTCCCGAAATGGGGAATTAATTTTGCCTGTCCATGGAGAAGACGAGTCTACACCTGACCACAGTAAAGAGGCCTGAGAACCGCCAAATCAGCGGAAATTCGAGCAAGCAGCTCTAAAAGAAGCATCTTCTCCTTTAAAGGTGGAAATTACCGAAGGAACCTTGAAGCATACCTCGGAATTTTTCTATTGGAAGACCATCTGGGAGTAACCTTAGCGTTGCGAGAGGTAGACGGGTCAAACCAAACGGTAAAGCCACGACGTGATAAATTATCAGGAGCCGCTAGGAAGAGTTTGGAACGCCAACTGTTAAATCAATCAGACGCAATAACCAAACAAACGGGAATGCCAAAAATTCACCATTTTGGTAGTAGCAAACCGAGTGAAATTAGGGAGCAGAAAAAGATGCGGCTGAGTGGTTCAAAAGTCTGAAGAAATTATCCCAATATTTAAAGATTACCGCTTCCAACATAATGTTTTAATCATCTGCTGAGACGAATTGTTCCAAACTTAGCTCATTGAAGATATTGGCAGCTTACAACCTTGGGCGAGAATTTAGATCAAAGTGATCGCCAGCAAAGACTTCCCAAGGCTAGTAAAGCTTCTGCCCGGAATTCCTGGTATATCTATGGAACCAACAACAGTACTTAAGAGGATAGCAATCCGAAATTCAATCATAAAAACATAAGAATAGATGGTTATCAATGTCAAGGCGAGTAGTCAAGCTACCAGAATTGTAACAACTGTCTAGGCAGGAATGGTCGAGTGTCTAGCGAAAACTTACTGCCGGTCTCACTGGGTTGAAGAGAATAAAAAAAAGATTTTCTAAAAAGCCAAACTTAGGCTTGAAAACAGAGCTTTGATTCTGTTTACAGATGAGGTGCTGGAGATAAGTAGGAGTTAAAATTGATACTAGATGCTCCCATTCCAGTCGTTTGACAGCAGTACAAAAGGCTCTTGCCCTGATACAAGAAACTAGGACTTGCCATGCGAAGTTTAGAGGTTTAAGTACTAAGAGCAAATCAGTAATTCATTATAGTTCCGTTTAAAAACCTAAGGCAGCACATTATTTATGAGGCCATATCGAATTTATTAGATTACCAAGATTCTTTTTTTGAGAATTGGTGGCAATAAAGATCTACCATCATTTAGGAGGTAAGCACCAACCTATGATGATTTTCTCAGCGCGACTACCATTTGACAGCAAGGATCCGCCATCATTTGAGGAACGGACATATCTTGTAAGTTCATGCTGCCCTAAAGGATAGTTACTTTCAATCTCATGTGATGTTAACGCACATTATTCGAGTTGGGGTACTAGGGGCAGCAACAACAGAGGTTGTCTTTTATTCGATTATCTCTTGACTTAAAATAAACTTGATTGAATCAGGGTAATACACATACATTTGCGACATCTCGATGTTACGAGGTAATTGATTTGACCTTATATTTAATAAGTGTTGGCAAAGTGTTCAAAAGATGGCATGTATCGTCGAACAGATCACCAGTCATAGACAGATATGCTTCTCCTTGATAGCCAATAGACCTGATGTTCAAAGATGTAAGAACCCTATAGCAACTATATAGGAGTTTCATGGAAGGGATCTCAACAGTATGTTGAGCGCTATACCGGGCAGATCGAAGTCTTTGGAACAAATATAATTTGCTGTCAACATCTTGCAAAAGTTATGAACAAAGCGTTTAATGCAACTTGTCCTCTTCGTATTAAATAACATACAAAGATGCACTCGGGTGGAATTTTAAGTTTGAGGACCCGAAAAAGAATACAAAACCAACAGTAGCTCTTGAGGTCATTCTGGACATCCAGATGTTGCATCTTTACGTAAGTGCAATGGGACAGCGGCAATCTACAGACTCCAAGGGGGGGGGGGGCAAACTTAGTGATATTGAGATGAGAGATCCTTATCATATCAATAAGCGCATTCTATGCGATGATAATAGTCTCGCTATACATACTAATGTTATGTTAAGGAAATTATCCTTCATAAAAAGCTTCAAGGTCATCTTCCATAAAAGGGAAAAACAGCCTGATGCATGAAGAAAGGAAGAATGATTTAACCTAGGAGGGCACGTTTGCTATACAAATGGCTCTGAAAAACTCCTTGCGAACTGGGGCAGATATGTATAGGAAAACCCAAGGGCACACCACTGAACACATTCCCTCGAGTTTTCGATGCCGCAGTAATCGCCACTTGAGCTTCCTTAGAGGAAATTAGTGAATAGGCTTATAAAGGACAACACATTTGCATTTGTTCCGACAGTCTAACCGCACCTTAGGCGCTTGCATCTAAAGAGTTTATTTCCAAACTAGTCTAGAGTGCCACTTATATCTTCTTAAGGTTCCCTGTAAAATCTAAGTCAGTCCGATCAAGGTTCCTAATAATGAAAATATCAAAAATAATCTCGCACGCATCTTCGAAATAAGACATTAAGAAATAGGTGTCAGATCACAATACAACCAATTGGTAAGGGATCAAAAACTCACCTTTAAATGCGAGCAAATTCTCTGGAACAATTAATTGAATGGTGACTGTCTTCGACAATTTCTCAAAATCCAATAAAAAAATATTTGTCCATAAATACTTTTTTAAAAAGCTAGAAAACATGATTACAGCAAAGTCGAATAAAACTGAAAATGTTGCCATTAGCTGTGATTGAAAAGTTATTCATGACAATGAGACGACCATGGGGAAGATTGACCCAATCTTGAACCATACTCATTCCACGCTTACTACATGCTGAGTAAAAATGAGCCATGATTCAACTATATTTAACCTTTTGTACACGGGTACCACATAGAAAATGTTTTTTTTTAAGTTATACATTTTTACCTAAGACTTGTATAAATAATGCCTTCATATCTTCAAGTTTATGAGAATTTGAGGACATTTTGCGCTAAAAAAACTTTTAACGTGAAAGTTGTTCAGAAAACCATAAGTATGTGTTTTACGTTTATAAATATTACGGGATAAATTTTTTAATGTGGATTAAGGGGTGCTCGACATGATCCAACCATTGAAAAAAGTAAGAAAAAAATTATTTTTATTATTTATTGGCAACTTTGAGTGAAAAATACATTTTGCGTGTGACATTTTTTTTAGACTTGATCCATTCTGTGGGAAAAAATGGCTTTATAATGATAAGAATAGCATAGAAAGTAAAATTTAAAAAATTTTAATTAGATTAAAATCCAAATTAAAATTGCCATGTCAGGAGTTTGCAGCACGAAAATTGTTATTGGGATTGATACTAGCAAAATATGGAGGATCTTTTTTCCAATATCAGACCGGAGAAAATTGCAACACTTGTGAATTATTTTAAATGCAGATTTATAGCTGTTACATCAGTTTACTTTTTTTACACTTTCAGAATTAAAGTATTCACCAAAATGGATATATTATAGTTTTTTGGATTGCTGATCACGAATTTTCTGTCGAATTTGCAAAATTCAAAACGGCGAATTTCGAAAATCGGGTCGCGAATTCATAATCAGGGGACCCGAGAAGCCTTTCATACACATTTTTATACAAAAATTGGAATTTTCTAAAAAATTAGTTCGCCACCTTGGATCGGTCATTTTGAATTTTTCAAATCTGATAGCAAATTCGTGATCAACTACACAAACAACTATTATGTACTCATTTTGAGGAATACTTCAATTCAGAATAAGTAAAAAAAATAAACTTCAGTAACATCTATAAATCTGCATGAAAAATAATTTACAAGTGTTGCAATTTTTTGTAGTCTGATATTAGAAGAAAAAGATCCTCCATATTTTGATAGTTTGATTCCCAATAACACGTTTCGTGCTATTCTTATAATAATAAAGCCATTTTATTCACATAGAATCGATCGATTTAAATAAAAACGTTACTGGAAAAATGTATTTTTTACTTAAAAATGCACGAAAAAAACAATAAAAATAAATTTTTTCACATTTTTAATTATTGGATCGTGTAGAGCGCCCCTAAATCCACATGGAAAAACTTATTCCGAGGAAAATTTACATCGGTTTTATTAAAATCTGAAGGCTCAAACTTGCTGTAAAATTTGTTGTTATTCAGGCATTAACGGGTTAAAATATAGATACATAGAATTGAGGATAATGGCCAAGCATAAGAGCAGAGTACTATCTATCGTTTTCTGTTAATATTTAAAAATATATTCACCAATAGAATCGAGGATGACTACCAAGGATAAAAGCAGAGTCCAAAGTATCCTCATTTTTTCAAATTAGAAGAACAAAAATTTAACCTCTTAATGAACAATTTCTTTAAGAATGTAACTAATGAATATTCTCCTGCTTCATTAAATTATGTATTCTAAATATACTATATATCTCTTATACTAATGTCAGCAAGATTTTTATATTTGATAAGAGCCAATTAAAAAAATTAGTTACGAATTTCATTAAAACTGATATCAACATTTGTTTGATTCTTTTTACTCTTTAGACCAAGCTGTTTTTTATTGTCAATTTATATAATATTTACTATAATGGCCTGTCTTGAGCTATAAAAATTAATATAAATTCTATTTAGAAAAAAAATCATCTTGAAACAAAAGGATCCTTCTTAAACTTCGATTTTCAATAAGTTTCAAATAACTTCCAAAGATGTTTTTCTATCACAAAAATATTGATTATTTTATCATTAATATTCTTTTGTTTCTCTAAGATTTAAGATGTTCACATCTCACTATGTTATGAATATTCACTATGAATATGGTAAAAGCCCAAATTAAAGGATTAAATTGTTGTTTTTTAAGATATACGCCTGATTTAAATAGAGGTAGATTGAATATCCAAGAATGCGGCAAGGAAAGCATCCTTCAGGGAGCCAAAACTGCTGAGGAGAAGTTTCTTTATTTTTCTCGTTTAACATCGACTTCAGCGATTTTACATTTTTCTCATATCAATAAAATAATTTTCTATTTCACAAGTCGAACTTCGAAAAAAAGGATATTTTCCGTTAATTATGAATTTAAAATATTTGTTTTGTCAAAGAATGGGTATGATAACAAATTAAAGCACGCAAAGAATCTCGTATTTTTATCTTCGCAAAAAATTTCCATTCCACGTGTAAATTTGTTTATTATTACTCAGAAATAACGTAATATTTATTCGTGCCCTTCATCTAGATTTAAAAAGTGTGATTAGCTCTAAACTTTAAATTTAAGTAAATTCTTTGGAACAATTTACGTAATTTGACGATGAGCTTAATGCAAATTTCGAAACGTTGTATCCATAGGCTTTTTTATTACAATTGGTTGAAATTTGTCGCAACAGTCGAATTCAAGCTGATTTAGCAGCTACATAAAACAAAAGCTAATACGAAATAATTCACATAGAAAAATTTAAAAAAAAAGAAAGCTACTTAATTATAAACAAATGCTTCGTAACAATGTCTTAGGGTAACAAAAATAAAATAGTGATAAAGAATAAAATTTATAGTTTATATTTCTATACATGAAGAACTAATCTTAAAACATGGTACAGAAATTATTAACATATAGATTTACTATAATAGAGTTGAATATGATGCAGAAATTCACACACTTCCGATACACCTTAATCGATCGTGAAACGCGCGACAAATGGTAATAATTCATTCGTTAAAGACGAAGGAGCATCAACAGATGCAGGGTGGTAACTTTAATGAAGAAAAAGAATTCCTGGGTCTTTCCAGGTTTGCAAAAATTTTTCATAATCATTTAAATTAAAAAATTCGAGCTCTTGAAGCTTAACATTTCCTTATTTGAATTAATAAACCAGACCTGCGAATTGTAGAATTCGAAGGGAAACTCTTTTGAATTGAAAACTTTGGGAATGGTAACCTAAAGATGTTCAATTTGAACGATCAATAATTTACACGTCTAAAATAGATAGTTTTTACACTCATTCATGGCTCTTTTAAATTTCAAAAGGAATCTTCATAAACTTAAGATAGACATAAAGACGAAGTGCAAAGCGCGTTATCTGACAGGCTGGCGCGCTTTTTTAGTTTGTTTATTAACAGCGTGAAGAATATTAATTTACACACGAAACACTTTAAAATTTTTTAAGACTGGCTCTGCTGATGGACATTCCGCTATTTCTTCTGGGGTCAATTCTTCCACCGCGCCGGTGTACATGTTTACTTTTGCCCGCTTTGACCGCAAATCAATACGTTTAAATATTCCACGAAAAACAAATCGTTTATTTAAATATTTTTCCAGTATTGCATAGAGGTCACCATTCGACGCTGATAATGTAATTTGTTCTCCGGTTGGCACGGGCAATACGGTGCTTTTTTTGTTTCTCACTCCAATTCTTTTATCGGGAGGAAAAACGTGTATCCGAAGTTCGAATATCCGGTTCGAATTCATGCGGGGAGAAATTCGAATAAATCTAAGTTCTTCAAACTTAAATTCATATATCCGAGAAAAAGTTGTTCTGATAGAAAGGGACGCGGAACTAGGATCAATAGAAGGCTCGGCAGGAGGAAGAGACTCGACAGAAGAATGAGCTCTGCCAGAGGGAGACCTGGACCTGATGCGACGAAAAGGCTCGGCAGAAGACTGAGACTTGTCAGATGGATGAAGTCTGGTCGAAGAACGAGATCTTATTCTAAAATTCCTTTCAGAAGAAGAAGCAGAGATGGGTCGACAATGAGGAACATCAGAATTAGGGACTTCCTCAGGCGAACTCTCTGACTGCGAGCTTAATTCTACAAATAGAAATAAAGGATTACATTTTTTTAAAGTGAAATATCGCACGTTGGTATATCATGATTGTAAATGTGGTTGCATTAGAGAAGCAAAAAAATTTTAGCTTTTGCCATTTTCGAAGTAACCCCGAAAAACCCGTTTTTTGGAAAATAATTGTTGCTGACAATTCTTTTAGTTTGGTAACGAAATTTGCATGAAATATTCCTAATATTCTACAATTTTCAAATACAGTCTGTCAAGTTAAAGCGTGGGTGGCTTTACTCGCAGTCGGTAAGGTGTATCGACATGATTTTGGTGTCAAAATATTAAGAAGAGCT
>NC_046661.1:93572092-93579186 GCF_010883055.1 Belonocnema kinseyi
AAGAGGGAGCTCTTCTTAATATTTTGACACCAAAATCATGTTGATACACCTTACCGACTGCGAGTAAAGCCACCCACGCTTTAACTTGACAGACTGTAAATAATCGCGTGCAAAAATTCAATGGATAGACCATATCTCAACATTGGTCAGCATAAGATAAGTGTATTTCAAGACTAGGTCAATCATCCTCCATGGTAGTCACATTCTTATGAACATTTAGCGTTTTGGGTGTGGGTTTTCGAATTGTATCTTAATACCGTGGAGATAAAAGGCAGATAAGATGAGGTTCGCTAAACATGGAAGCATTGGTTTTTCAGTGTTCTTGATTCTTACTTTGGGGATAATTCGGATTTTTATAAATCTTTAACAAATTTCACTTATACCTATAGAAGTACTTTATGATTATATATTTACAAATACATAGAGTTAAAGATTACGACCATGGATAATACCAGAAGAGTGTTTATGATTTGAAGCCAATTTCTTTAAATATATTTATCTTATTCTTGATTTTATTATTATATTTACCAATAGAATCGAAGGTAACCAACAAGAATGTGACCAGAGTCCACAAAATCCTCATCTTTTTCAATTAGAGAAACAAATGTTAATTTATAAATAACTAATTTCAATAACAATGTAACTAATTGAATATTCTGCTGCTTCATTAGCTTATAGGTTCAAAAGTGATATTCTGAAGCTTTTATATCTTAGGCTTAAACTTAGTGCGCCACAGTTGACCTTCTATAATATTTACATTTGATAAGAGTCAGTTTAGAAGTATTGGTTACGAATTTCATCAAAACTGACGTCAACAGTTGTTTAATCCTTCATACACTTTATTGAAATTGGTTTTTTTCATTAAAAATTTATATAATATCTACTATAATGGCTTATTTAAAGATTAAAAAATCAGTTCGTGAAGCAGGCGGTACGCGCCCTCACTTCAGGGTTTTGTAAACACGTAATTGGGTAAGATTTTTCTTCTTTTTAATTCTTAATTTCAAATGTTGGTTTATAGTGAATTTGTAAATACTTTCCTAATGCTGGGTTTAAGAACTTGTTTAAACATTTTCCGCTTTTTCAGAAAATTGGAGAATTCTAAATATTTTAGGATTTTTTTATTAAAAAGTTCAAATCGTCATGTTTTTGCATAGGAATTCTATTGTCAGAATTTACCTTAGGGACGGACAGTGACTTTATCAACGACATAAGGATTTCCTCTTAAACCCTAAAAATTAAGATTATTTAAATCTGAGGGGTAGAATTATGTCTTTTTAACATGTACAATAGATTTCAATGTTTTAAGAATATTTTCTACCATATAAAAGAGAAATTTTTAACCAAATAGAGAACTTTTAATAAAACAAAGGATCACTTTTCAACAAAAAATTCAATATTTGCATTTTTACTCAAAAGATTTAACCATCAAGGGCTAGAACCTCGAAATTTTTCATTTCACCTTGAACGTTTCGAGCAGACCCGCACAAACTTCAAACTGAAATATCTCTGGATTAAATAGCTTCAGCTGCATTTTTTAAATTGTAGCCTACGGTCTCACAGAAATAATTATTGTAAAATAGATATAAAAATTAATTGCATCAAAGAAACCTTTTACAAAAAATGAGAAAAGTTTTTTTAAAAAAACTGCTGAAAAAACGTCCGGGTCTCTGGAAACCGTTCTAGCACTTGAAGGTTCATTTCACAGGCTTACAAAAAAAAGAAGTTGTCTGAACTATGGACGAGATAGTGTATCTTTATGTATTGTGAGCCGCTGAATCCGAATCTGATCTCGGAATTGGAATTCAACAGTAAAATTTTCTCTTATCCTGGGCAAAAATTGAAAAATCTAGGGAATTCTGGAATCTGCGAAGGTTATAATTGTAAAATAGCAGAATCTCCGTACTTTGCAGATAATAAATGCACCTTTATGAATTTTAAGCCGCTGAAACCAAACTCGACCTCGAAAATTTCGCTTAGCTTCAGATTTTTTCCCTAACCTAGGAGAAAAAGTTAAAATCAAAAGGATTCTGGGGCCTGCTAATGTAATATTGGAACGATGGCAAGGTGATACAAACTTTTACGTTTATTAAGTAGCTGAATTCAAATTTGGCCTCAAAGTCAATCTGAAGGACCGCCATATTTCCCTTAGCCTAGGGGAAATTGATTCAAGTTTGTGAGTAAATATAAGTTCTTCATGTATCTCGGGTCTCTTAGTACAAGCGTAGCCTTAAAACGTCTGTAAAGAGCTTTTTTCCCCCTACTGCAGGGGAAATAATAGCCAATTTTGAGCTAGAAAACTTCCAGCGTGATGGTCTTACGGAAATGATTATTTGAAATAATACATCAGTAACGAATTAGAAAGGTTTTAAAGAACTTTAGAGAACGGCGTCAAGGGCTATGGTATAGATTCGTTCCTTGTGTTGTACTTTATCAAATGTTCTAGGGTTTTTCTTTTTTAAATGTTTTCCTAATACTGTAGGGATGAAAACATCTAGTAGATTATTTATCAGGCGACATGTTTAATTATTTTCAATTCATGATTCTGATTTTCATGAAGCTTAAAAAAAGTTCACTTACAGTTATAGACACATAGAATTAAGGATATGACCAAGAATAAGAACAGAGTACTGTCTATAATTTTCCGTTAATATTAGAAATTATATTCACCAATGAAATCGAAGATGATTGCCTAGGAGAAAAGCAGAGTCCACAGAATCCTCATTTTTTCTGATCAGAGGAACAAATATTTAATCTGTTAATGAAGAATTTCTTTAAGAATGTAACTAATGAATATTCTTTTGCTTCATTAAATTATATATTTTAAAGCTATAAACTGCCGTGATTGTCTTCCAGATGAATAGCGGAAAGATATTTTCATTTTATAAGAACCAATTAAAAAAATTAGTTACGAATTTCATTAAAACTGGTATCACCATTTGTTTAATCCTTTATACTTTTTAGAGCAAGCTGTTGTTTATTGCCCATAAAAAATTGACTGCTCGCTTTTATAGCAATGCCTTCCTCGCTTCGTCTCGCCTCGTACGCATGTCGCTACATTTTGGCTTTGCCTCGCATTGCTAGCCTCTGTCTCCGCTGATAATACAGTGAAATCCTTTAACAGCCCCCCTTCTATAGCCCTTCCGAGAATTGACGCTCGCCGCAGCTGGATCTAACAGGAGCGGTGCGGACTGCTCGGGGTCTGCGGTTGTTACTCAGGCGAACACTCAGGCGTGAACAAACAAAAGCGAAGTGGATTATAATGACTTAGTTCCGATCCTATATCTGCCCCAAAATCGGCGCTATAGAAAAATTTGACTTACCTAATACTTATCTACTATTCACAATATTTACAATTTTCTTGCACCTACTTCCTTTTCTTATTTACTATTTTTCCTTCTCCATCTATCTTCGTCCTTCCTTCTCTTCTTCTCCATCCTACCCAAAACCCCAGTCACCCATGCTACTGCCCTTTTCTACCCCCTTTTATACAACAGTACCTCTAAGCTCATCCAACTCCTTTCCACCTCTTCACACTTCTACAACCAGTGCTCGACGTTTGCATCCCCCCTCCCGCACA
This sequence comes from Belonocnema kinseyi, assembly GCF_010883055.1. Classification (NCBI taxonomy): domain Eukaryota; kingdom Metazoa; phylum Arthropoda; class Insecta; order Hymenoptera; family Cynipidae; genus Belonocnema; species Belonocnema kinseyi. The sequence continues at coordinate 93,575,673 of NC_046661.1, forward strand.
ATTGACATTGCACATTGCATCCGCATCTACAATCTCCCCCTATCGACCGAATGAAACATGCCTAAAGCCCGCCTGCATCTACGGCAGTATTTCTTTCTCCTCGACATCCTTCCGCAACCTATCCGCCAACACCATCGCGTAGACATTTTTCGCCATATTCATTAGCGTAGTACCTCTATAATTCTCCTGCCTCTTCGTATCCCCTTTTTTATACAATGGTACAATCAACCCTTTCCTTCACCCTTTAGAGAATCCCCCCCCCCCCTACATATTGTTTTCACTTCCACTTCAGCCTCTCCGTTACCTTTTTTGTACCACACAGCCACGCTTCGTTCTCTACCCCGTCCAGCCCTGCTACCTTAGACCCTTTGAACTGTCGTATCTGCTTCTTTATCTCTTCGTCAGTCAGCTCCTCTTCATCTACCTCCCTCATACTTCTAATCCCTCGTCGCTCTTCCGTATCACTGATACCTGAAATGAATCTTTAAACAATTCCCTGCATTTGCTACTCCCTATCTTCTAACTTATCCCTACCCTACGTTTCCTGAAACTATTAGTTATCTTCCACACGTCCCCTTCTGTCTTAACACTTCTCAATGCCCTTTTTAGATCATTCTCCTTTTACTGTTATTTCTTCTTACACATCAGCCTATAATCCTTCCCAATTGCTGCGTACTCCTCTCTTTTCGCAGTTTCTGTTTTCCACTCCCTGTACTTCCTTTTCTCCTTCCTTTTTATCTTTTTATACTCCCTAATACACCGCGTCTTCACCATTCCTTTCTTCTTCTTTCTAAATACCTTCTTTTGCGCAAACCCTTTCACTTCTCTGTCGCCTCCCTGGTGCATGTCAACCTCTCCCATAACGACCCTTCCTCACCAACCTCCCCTTTTATCCACAAACATAATGGCTGATGGTCTGATTTTACCCTCCCTTCCACTGTGAGTTTCTCTGTCTCCTCCCATCCTGGAATATTCATTAACACATAGTCTATCATCACTGTCCCCGTCTTACGAACATAGGCGAATTCCCCCTCTTCGTCCCCTATTACCATACCATGAGCCAATGCCCACCCTCTATTCTCTATCCAGTCTCTTAGAATCTCCCACTCTTCATTTATCATCTCATTCTTCGGTTTGCTTTCGAAACTCTTCCATTCTCTGTGAAGGCAGCCACCCTCCACCCAATTCTCGCATTTAAGCTCCCCCACCCCTTGTTTCACCATACCATCCTCTTTCTCGAAGTGCGCCTTTCAACCTTACTTAATCCTTTCCATCCTATCCTTATTGTATAGAGTCACAAGCTCACACGTTACTCCTCCTATCTTTACTACCGTTGTTTGTACGCCCTCCCCCTCTCATTTTATGAACTTCTACCTCCAATCCATTCCACCTCCCGCAGCCTCCACCTGTACCCTCTTTGTAACTTCAACTCTACTCTATCCCATTCCTTTCTTTCTATCCACGTCTCTACCACTCCCACCAAATTGAATTCCTGGAAATACCTCTAGGAATTCTCATCTTTCTTATTTATCCCTGCTTGCGAACAATTTTTGCACCATTATGAATTTCTGTACCATGTACTAAGAATGGTTTTTTATATATGGCAATATAAAGTATACATTTTATTCCCTATCATTATCATATTTTTGTTACTCTAAGAAATAAATCCGAAGAATTTTGTCTTATAATGAAGGAGATTTCATTTTTATCTTTTTTCTATATTTATGCTTCATTTGATCTTTTTTTCCTTCCTTATGGACACCACCTGCCTCTCTAATCATTCTACTTTCTTCCTCAGCTCTTTTAACTCCTTTCCCCTATTTCCCATCTCTTTCCCTCAGGTCCAACCTCATATTAACCATCTGATCCATAGCCCTCCTTACGTCTTCACTCAACCCTCTAATCTCGCTTATCAACACCCCGACAGCCTTCTTCTCCGCCTTCCATTCAATTTTTTACGAGGGGGTGTGACCTACGTGTCTGTACGCTTTTTTTTAAAAGGACACTCTAGCGCGATTTTCTCCGAACACACTTGGCTGTCTTTCTTCATCTTCAAGAGGTCTTTTGAAGAGAAAATATAGATTTTATACTTTCAAGTGTTTGCTCTAATGTTTTAGAAATTATTGAGGGGAAAAAAGTATTTTGAAACAAATGGATCCTTCTCTAACTTCGATTTTTAATCACCGTCACGATAACTTGCAAGGATGTTTGTTTACCACCAAATATTGATGATTATGTCATTAATATTGGATTCTTTCTCTGAGACTTAAGATATTTAGAGCTCACTATGTTAAATAATAATCATTATTATTTTTATGTGTATGTACTAAACATAATAATTAATGTACTGCTTAACTCACTTATAATTAATATGATTATATTTTAAATCTAAGGGGCTAATCACTCTGTTTTTGAACACACTTTGTTACAAATATATACCCAAGGACGCGACACGACAAGCATCCTTGGGAGCGCCAAAACCGCTGAGGAGGAGAATTTTTGCTTGGGAAACATCGACTTCAGTGATTTCTGCCTTTTCTAATGTTAACCCGTTAACCCGAGGGAGGGGGTCAATTTGACCCAGGACGAAATTTCAAATCGGCGCATTTTCGAACCAAGCAAGGAGACCGGTTCTTACCCACACCTAAAAATTTGTACTCAAGAATAGAAGCCTCACGCACAGTGTCTACTTGCTAGTATCCTTCAGTCAGCTATAGGGTTCAGTCAAAGTGCAGTTTGGGTCGATTTGACCCCCCGCCCCTGGGGTTTACGTATGGGGCATTATTCCTCAACTGTCCCAACTCAAAAAGTCATGTTTTTCGATTGTCTCTAAATTCTGGGAATATGTTCACCTACCCAACAGTAGTTAATCCACAAACTTATAGACCAGGATTACCAACCTTCCCCAAGTGAGGGGGGGGTTGAATTTTCAACCCCGATGCCTGCAGGGGTAGTTTCAAACGCCTGTAACTTCCTTTCTAATTACGCGATTTAAAATTTTTCTGAGGGTTTTGGAAAGTGCTTTTTACACGCTTTCGTCCTATTTTATTATTTATAACAAAAAAATTTGTTTAAACAATTTTTTCAATAAATCAATTGTTTATTTAACTTTTTTCGCAATTTAGGCATTTACGATTTTTTTTAAATAGTCTCAAAAGAAAGCTTGACTTTTTTACTATGAAAAATGTCTAATAAGAAAATGGACAAATTGAAAATCATTGAGTTACAGAGCCGGTTGTAAAGGGAGTCCTCGCGCTCGCACTCGGGCGTTATGCGGCAGCATACCGCGGAACAGTTTTCAAGCATGCCATTTTTTTGTATTACTCACATTGATCCAAAATTGCATGAAGTCATCGGAAAAAACTATTCACTTAATCGAAAATATTGATTAATTGAGCAGTTGGGTGCAAACCGGCTTACTTGTATTTTCAGAAGTCACTTGCTCTTCATTTGTTTTTCGCAGAAATGACTTATGTACTGGACGCAGCTTGAGACGTGTGACGGTAATTCAAAG
>NC_046661.1:93579286-93586932 GCF_010883055.1 Belonocnema kinseyi
TAATCCTGGTCTATAAGTTTGTAGATTAACTACTGTTGGGTAGGCGAACATATTCCCAGAATTTAGAGACAATCGAAAAACATGACTTTTTGAGTTGGGGCATTTGAGGAATAATGCCCCGTATGCACTTCGTCAGACCACACTTTAGGTATTTTTTACTATTTTTCTTTTTTTTTTTTTGTACTAGCGAGAGTTATTGCTCCTTATGAGTCAAAGTATAAAAATTGATTATTTATTACATTTCAATCAAGTTAGCACGATAATAAAAGCAAAAACGATAACAGGTGAATTTACCTTACGATTTCACTTTATATTATTTATATAAGGAAAATCATGGTCCTCTGTGTACATATTAAGTTGACAAAGTTATTTTTTGTTACTAAATAAATGTTTTTGCATAGAAAAATGTGTATATTTCTATCAAAAACCTCCTACATTCACACCTAAAATAATGCATAAGTTCATGCTAAAAATTAAGGCTTTTAATTCGGTGAAAATTTCTTGCTAAATTTTTTCATTGAAAGACGCACTATTCCCTTTTAATTTCCTTGTTGAACCGTTTGATTTGATGAGTTATTTTATGAGATATGATCTGAGTTATAAATTTTCGGAAAAAAAACTATTTTTTTCTATGAGTTAATTTATTTGTTGTTAAATATATCATCAATAATTAAAAAACACACCCATATAGCGAAATTGTACCGTCAAGTAGAAGTTTCAAACAAGAATCATGCATTTTTTCAGATTTTTAGGAAGACGTTTCCGATTTTTTTAAAGGGTTTGGTCGATTTGACCCCCCCCCCCCTCCGTGAGGTTAAGTGGTGCAAAAAAAGCACTGGGGTTAACGGGTTAATAAAAAATGTTCTATTACACAGGTCGAAATTCAAACAATTTTTTTGCCGTCAATTATGAACTAAAAATATTTGTATTGTCAAAGAATGGTTATGATAATAAATTTATGCAAGCGATAAATCTCGTATTTTAATCTACCTAGAACTTTCCATTCCACGTGTAAATTTGTTTATGATTACTCGGAAATAACGTAATATTTATTCGTGCCCTTCATCTGGATTTAATCAATATGATTCGCTCTTGATTTTGTAAGTTAAATAAATTATTTGGAATAATTTACTGGATTTGGTTATGAACTTTACGCAAATTTTAAAAAGATGATGTGTAATAGACTTTTTTTATTACAATTAGTTGTAATTTGTTTTAACTATCGAATTTAAGCTAATTCAGCTGCCCAATACAGCGAAAGCTAAAAAGAAATGCGCTCTCTTTGTTTAATGAAACAGTGCTCAGTTCTGATGATAAAAAATATGAAATAATGTTTTTAAAAAACCCACAACAGTTTGAAATTTTTCGGTTATAGCTTTGTGAAATTTGGGCTTCAATTAGAACGGGCGAAAATATAAATTATAATAGACATAAAAGCAACAAAAAAGTGTTCATCGTTTTTTTTTCTCTTAGAAGAAAAGATTTGGAAATCCCATTCGTTTCCTTGAGGGAAGGCAAATTCAGAAAGATCCACAAGTTTGATTCAAACTTCTTTTTGATAGCCCGTATTAATATAGAAAAAATTTAAAAATGAAATCTCCTTCATTATAAGAAAAACTCTTTCGTGTTTATTTCTTAGGGTAACCAAAATAGGATAATGATACGGTATAAAATATATACTTTATATTGCTATATATAAAGAACCATTCTTAGTACATGATACAGAAATTCATAATGGTGCAAAAATTGTTCGCAATCATTTAAATTAAAAAATTGGAGCACTTGAAGCTCAACATTGTTTCATTTACATTAATAAACCTGAACTGCTAATTAATTAAAGTAAGATAAGTGAAAATATTCGAAAACTTACAAAAGATTGTTTTAACAATAGTTTATACATATAATTGAATATGTGTACTATTATTTCATATCAATTTTTAAAAAGTTGTTGAATTTCAATAATGCCTTGCGCTTTTTTGGGAAAGAATTTTTTCATACCATAGGCACCCTGAGAAGGGAATTATTATTATTATGATTGCACCATTAAGCTTTTTCCCTTTCGGGGTAGGCATGGGTAGGCACTCGGTGGGGATGGGAGTATTGTGAGGAAGGAATTAAATATGAAAAAACTACATTTATTAATGTTTTAACATTTAATTTTAAAAGGCCTATTCATAAACGCGAGGTAAGCATAAAGATAGAAGAGAATAAAAGCACAAGCAAGCGCGCTTTTTCAGTTTGTTTATTAACAGCGTGAAGAATATTAATTTACACACGAAACACTTTAAAATGTTTTAAGACTGGCTCTGCTGATGGACATTCCGCTATTTCTTCTGGGGTCAATTCTTCCACCGCGCCGGTGTACATGTTTACTTTTGCCCGCTTTGACCGCAAATCAATACGTTTAAATATTCCACGAAAAACAAATCGTTTATTTAAATATTTTTCCAGTATTGCATAGAGGTCACCATTCGACGTTGATAATGCAATTTGTTCTCCAGTTGGCATGGGCAGTATGGTGCTTTTTTTGTTTCTCAATCCAATTGGTATATTGGGAGGAAAAACAAATATGCGAAGTTCGAATACCCGGTTCGGATTCGTGCGGGGAGAAATTCGAATAAATCTAAGTTCTTCAAACTTAAATTTATATATGCGAGAAAAAGTTTTTTTGATAGAAAGAGACGCGGAACTAACATCAATAGAAGGCTCAACTGGAGGAAGAGACTCGACAGGAGAATGAGCTCTGGCAGAGGACAACCTGGACCTGTTGCGAAGAGAACGCTCGGCAGGAGAACGAGACTCGTCAGATTGATAAAGTTCGGCAAGAGAACGAGTCCTTTTTGTAGAACTCCTTGTAGAAGAAGAAGCAGAGGAGGGTATGGGATGGGAAACATCAGGATTAGAGGCGTTCAGAGGCGAACGCTCTGACTGCGAGCTTAATTCTGCAACAAGAAATACAGGATTACATTTTTTAAGTGGAATATTGTACGTTGGTATATCATGATGTTAAATATGGTTGTATTAGAGGGTTCAGTTTTAAAAAACTGCCTATATATTTTTCTTGTTGAATGGCTTTGGCCCCTGAAAACATTTTACGTAAACTTCTAACGTTAATCTCAAATGTATACATTCATAAAGAAAATGTAATCACGCATATTTTGCTTTTGACAAGAAAATTATAGCTATTGCCATTTTTGAAGCGTGCAAAAGATTCATTGTGTGGACCATGTCTCAACATTTCCCAGCACGGGATAATTGTAGTTTAGGATTGTTTCAATCATCCTCTATGGTAGCCACATGATTATGAACATTTGTATGGTTTAATCTTTGCCCAGTATTCGCCCATGGTCAAACCTTTGTTGAAAGACGATTGCTGGACCAATATTTTCTATTATTAGACTTTGCACAAATTTTGAAGAAGCAAGTTCAATATAAGAAAGTATTTATCCATCAATTCACTTTAAAAGGTTACAAAACGAGTATATTGTGTCCATACACAGTAAGCACCAGGAATCAATTTTATCTTTAAATGGGATAAAAACGTTGCAGCAGGTTTATCTGAAGAAAGATCAAATTTATCTGACGTATGTTAAAATTAATTGAACAAAAAATGAAATTTCTCTGACGAAAATATTTATTTGACATATGTCATACGTCAAATGGCTGATTTTAGGTTCAGCGAAAAAATATCCTCCAATAATTTGAAAATCCTCGCGGTATTCATTTTTTAAATCTTCTCACTTTATTTAAATGGTTTTAACCAAAAAATCATTCACGTGCACTTACAGAATACATAGACTGCACTTTGGTTAGTTTATAATTTATAGTGAAAACACAGCCAAGTTCAGTGCTTTTCTTTTGTTGAACAAACGTTTAGTTTCAGTCGATCCTAATGAAGACTTCTAAAGTTAAAAAAACTATAAAGTATAAACTAACCAAAGTGCAGTCTATGTATTCTGTGAATGTAGATGAATGCTTTTTTGTTATAATCATTTTAAAAAAGTGAGACAATTAAAAAAATTAATACAGCGAGGATTTTCAAATTTATAAAGGAAATTTTTTCGTTGAAACTAGACGCCAAATGTACGAATGCTAGCAGTGTGGCCACTAGTCATGAATGAGTCATTATTTATTATCATGGGTGAAGTTCGATCGAATCGTAAACAACGCTTACACCATGGCAAGCAATATTGAGCCATGTTTCACCTACGTTCTAACTTTTGCACGCGAGTAAGATATAAAAAATGTTGTTCATTCAAAAGTTATACATTTTTACATGAGTTGTTCCGAATTGTATAAGTATTATTTTTAAGTAAGTAATTATTCGAAATAACTCATTTTTAACAAATTCGGAAGACTCTATAGATCTGAGCAAGAACAGTACTTTGGAGAATGGCTTCAAGGTATGTACAATAGAGTTCTTTCAGTATGCTAGAGAAAAATTTTAGAATAAAGTTTCAGTTGAAGACAGCTATGATGGGCTTCAATGATTGTGCTGAGTTTAATTTTTCGAATTGCAACTAGTGTAATTATATTTAATTTTAATTTTTTAGCGTTTTTACTTGAAGGCAGAGGAGATGGAGTTAGTTCAATATAGTAAGCTTGGTTGCTTGGTATTGTTGATTATTACTTCAGAGATAATGGAGATGATTCTGATTTTCATAAAGCTTCAAACAAATTTACTTACAGTTACAGATATATTTTATCATTAAATTCAAAAAGAGAATTATAAATAACAGCCCAAGATAAGGCCATAGAAATGTCTATAATTTGAAGTAAAATTTACTTAATCTAATAATCTTATTCCTAATTTTATTCATATATTTACCAATAGAATCGAAGATAACTACCAAAAATATGACCAGAGTCCACAAAACCTTCATCTTATTCAATTAGAGGAACAAATTTTTAATTGCGTAAATAAAGAATTTCATTAACAATGTGAGTAATGAATATTCTACTTCTTCATTAGCTTAAATATTCAAAAGTGCTGTACTTAAGTCGTTATCTTTTAGAATAAATCCATCACGGTTGACCTTCTAAGATATTTACTTTTGATAAGAGTCAGTGCAATAAAAATCAGTTACGAATTTAATTAAAACTGATGTCAACACTTGTTTAAGCCTCTATACGTTTCAGTAAAATTGTTTTTTTTTTTATTGCAAATTTAAATAATATCTAGTATAAGAACTCATTTAAAGATTTGAAAAAAAACAGTTCGTGATGCGGGTGGCAAGCGCGTTCACTTAACGTTTTCGTAGGATCCGGTATGGTTAAGATTTTTTTAAATTTTCAGTTTCATAGGTTGGTTCTGAGTTTATTTAGAAATATTTTCTTTAACGTTCACTCTAGGAGCTTATGAAGACGTTTTTTTGCTTTTTCAGAAAATGTCCGATCCCGCATGCCGGTTTTGAGCCCCGTCTGAGTCAATTTTGAGAATTTTTGAATCGAAAGACTTCAATTTCCATGTTTTTGAATACCAAGTCTATGGTGAGTATAGCTTAGTGACGGACAGCTATTTTACCAACTGCATAAGGATTTCCTACGAAACCCTAAAAACTCCAATAAATTCTACAAATTATGTTAATATAATTAGAAAGATCATTAACACACTGTTTAAATCATTCTCACAATTATTATTAATATTATTATTATTCAAATCCGAGGTAATAATCACTCAAATTTTGTACAGACACTGTTAGAAATATGGTGAAAATCGAATCTTCGAATAAAGATATATAATCTTTACCATCTAAAAAATAGTTTGGTTTCACAATGGATATTCTTTGTACTATTGAGGGTCTAGATCAAGAAACTCGCGACACTCATCAAATAAAATAACAGAAAATGTAAAAACAGTTCCGTCTCATCATTTTTTACAAGCCTATATAACCAATTTTTGTAAACAAATATACTAACAACAGAGTTTAGGATGGACGGCTTGAAAAAATTGTCAACAACATTGTCTTGACACTTTTCAAGTTTGAGGACAACAGTTTTCTGGCTCCTGACTCTTTCATTGCAACTTATGTTAGCATAAGTTTGAAAATTATTGTAAAGAGTTACGAAGTGCCACCTCGTTCGGAAATTCGGAATTAGTAGTCAAATATTTCTTATAACCTTGGATAGTCATCCCGAATTTTCTAGTTAAGTCCATCCCCTTTTCCAGCCCCCCGACTTTTTTTAATTAAATGGACTATGCACAGCCAAAAGGTTAACTTAACTAGAATAAAATTTCATCTTTTTGAACAACTATTTCTCTACAAAAAAATAAAAACGCCTCTTTAAGGTGTTTACATGGTAATTTGAATTGAATATATACAGATTTACTGTTCACGCCATATATTGGTTACATTTGTAATATAAAAGTTATAGAACTTAAAAAAATAATGTAACGGTCTCACAAATGTTTTTAAAAAAGAGCGCATTTAGATATTTCTGAATTAAATCCGAAGGTGATTTAGGTTTCTTAATCGAGTGCTTAGTTTGCCTATATCAATAGAAGCACATACGAAAATAACGTTATTGGTCAAAAAATCGTTCACAAAAACCATAAAAGGCGCATCTAAAATATATTTTATGTAAGAATTTGAATGTGTTTTTGATTTATCGATGGTACGCTTAATTTCTTTATAATTAATTACAAAAGCTTGTAATCCATAAAAATAGAAAGTTTCAGGTTCGTATATTTCTGACGTACAGAAATAATACCCTTCTAACTGTGCACATTAAATTATGACACACCTGGGGCTCAAAAGGATCTCAATTATAAATGAGCCTATTTCTAAAGAAGCTATTTTTCGCTTTGTCCACTTGGATATTATGTTTAATTAATAACACAATATTTACCTTAAAGCACACATGAAATTAAACTCTGATGGGCATTGCTTAATCAAGATAATTAAATTACAAAATAATACCGTTATTAAAATCGATATAATGACTTGATAAATATAATTTGTAGGTTATGTAGCAGAGTTGTCAACATAAAGGCATATTCATATGCAAAAAAACTTTTCGTATCAAGTCATCGATCGATAACTGTAAATCGATTCCTAACTTACCAGCTCTACTTTGCAAGCGTTTGGTTTGTAAATGCGTTCTCATGCTCTTTTCAAGGACCCTCTAAACAAACCCTTTTGGCTCTCTACAGGTATCTATCGGAGCTCAAGTTCTAAATGATAGCAACTTTTATTTGAGCCGCAACTTTAGTGAATCCCCCAGGTTTTTCTGTGCACAGAAAAAACGGAGGTTTCCATTAGAACCCATTTTTGTTCCAGAAGAGCTACAATAAGAATGAACCCCCCTTGTTGAAAAGGAACCGAAAGCGATAAATAAGCTCTAAATGATACCTTAGTTGGTCTTATAAATGATCCCGATTGTAAATGAGCCTATTTCGAAAGAAGCTATTTTCCGCTTTGCCCACTTCGACATTTGATTTAATTAACAACATAATTGTTACCTTAAAACACACATGTCATCGAACTCTGATGGACATAACTGAATGAAGTTAATTAAATCACAAAATATTACTGTAATTATAATAGATACGAGGGTAGTTCAATAAGTCCTTAGAATGACCAACAGATGGCGCGCGAATCGCTCCAAATCATCTGTTTTCAGTCAGCACCACTCCCAACTAGATA
>NC_046661.1:93587032-93597852 GCF_010883055.1 Belonocnema kinseyi
AGCTCCAAGGAGATTATGTTGAAAAATAAAAAAAAATTTACCCAAAAAAAATTGTTTTTATACTTCATTCTAAGGACTTATTGAACTACCCTCGTATAATGAGTTGATAAATGTCATTTTCAGGTTATGTAGCGAAGTTGTCAATATAAAGGCATATTCATATGCAAGAAACTTTTCTTCTGAAGTCATCGGTCGATAACTGTAAACCGATCCCTAACTTACCAGCCCTACTTTGCAAGCTTTAAAATAGAAAATTTTAAACATAACCTTCAGTGAGCCCTGAACTTTAACCCATATGACAGTCGACAATTTTAGTGTTATTACTCTGCCATTCAGCTCAGTGACTTATCATATTGAGAGTGACGCCTTTTGTGCACGAGAGCATCCCTTTGTGTACAGGTGCTTGTACCTCATATTTTTTTTTCTTCTGATTACACGATTGTCACCAATTTATGGTCGTCAGTACATAAATTTGAAAATAAGAAAAGTTGTACTTAATTTTCACAATCATTTGATATTATTTTAATTAAATTTTTTAACTTTTTGAGGATTTCGAAAGATTTTTTAATGATGAAATTGGTTTGTTATGATTCCATGAAAAATGTAATCTGATTTTTCATTTTTCAGTTATGCAAGTTCATAAAATTTTAGAAATAATTCAAATAAGTGTAAAAAATATTTACAAGTTTTGAAAAGATACGTCAATAATTTTGAACGTGAAAAGATTCCAACAAATTTAAAATAAAATGTCGATGTTTAAAGATTTAAAACAATATATTTTATAGCTGCTGAAGAATTTTTGAAGGTTTCAAAAAATTAAGAAAATGTCCTGATTTTTAGAAGGAATTCATTAATGTAAAAACTTAATTTTTTAAGAATATTAGAAAAGATTTTCGAAGCAAATATTTAAGGAAAGTTCGAATCATTTAAAAAGTTGATTCGGAAGATTTTGAATAGTTTTGAAAATAATAATAATAATAATTTGAAAATATTTTTGAAGAACACAAAAAAACACGTAGTTTTTTAAAATTTTGAAATAAAGTTTTAAGAGAATATTTAACAAGATTTAAAAATATTACATAACAATTCCAAAATGGTCGAGAATGAATTTTTACAATTTTCAGACAATTTTACGGAAAACTCGAGTCAGTTTAATACACATTTAGGAATTTTAAAGCTTTTAATAGATTTAGAATATTCGAAAGCTGGAAGATTTCCCAAAATTACTTAAATATTTTTGAATTTTTCCAAGCTTTAAATCCAAAATATTTTTTAAACTTATCGAAATTTGTCCTCAAATTGTGTAAACTCTTGCAAAATAAACAAATACTCTTCAAATTTGTCTCCGTTCTTTGTTTTACATATCTGAAATCTTTCAAAATCTTTTTGAATTTCCTGGAGAAACTTAGAAAAATTATATTTTTATAATAACCTTAAAAAGAATAAACAAAGACAATTACAGAATAAATAGACATTCCAAATTTTTATTTCGTATTACAAATTATTTTCCCTTCAAATCAGAATTTATGAAAATTAATGAAAAAATTTTAAATTAGTAATTTAAGTTTAAAATTCACCTCTGGTTGAAAATTTAATTATTTTGTTAAAAGTTAATCTCTTTTGGCCGAAATCTAATCTTTCTGGTTGGAAATTCATATTTTTGGTTAAAGATTCAAATATTTTGTGCTGCATTATAATCTTTCTGTATTACAATTTCAGCTATTCTATTTTTTAAGAATGTACATTTATTCGTTGAAAATTCAACTACTTGATTAAAACTTTCACTAATGTTTTAAAAAGTCTATTTGCTTCGTAACAGAATTGTTTACTTTTTTATTAAAAAATTCCACTTTGCAACATGTTTTTGTGTTCCTTAGAATAAGTCTAGGCCAAAAATCCTAAAAGAATCATCTAAAATTGTTAAAAGGGCAAAAAAGTATCTGGCAGTGACTTTGTAAAACATAATCCTAATATTAAATGAAAGATAATATGAATAAAAGTTTCTTTTTTATGAAATGTGTTTTTTTTAATAGTTCCGATATTTAAATCTATAGCACATATAAGGAAAATTGTATTGTTAGTCGGTTTTCAATGCACGCTTTGCTACAGCAATGGTCCGCAAACTTTTTGATCAGTTTTCAGGTATGGTCAGGTTTGTACCCACTTAATTTTTTCTATTAATTTTCGATCTATTCATAGACCTCAGTGTAAGTGAGCTTACTCCAGCAAGAGTCTTTTATTCACAGGCATCTAAAAGTAAGAAAAACTAAAAAAAATTAGTTTTTCCACTATCGATTTGAAAATAGCACAATCGGCATCTACGAACATTTCCGATTCCAATGATATGTTACTTGTCCAAAAAATTTGAAAATTTGAAGGAGTTCAATATAAAGCACTTAAACTTAGTATTCAATTTATTACTAAATATTCCAGATATATTACAATTAAATCACTAATTGCAAAATTAAGAATTGTTTAATCCCGATTTTCCCCCTATTTTTAAACAAAGGACCCCTGAAGAACGGGATGGACTGGCCAAGCTCGCAGGTACTACCAGGAAAGTAGGTCATAGAACCGCCAGAGCTTTTTATGGTTTCTGATCATGCAGTAAACTTGAGAAGTTCAAAAATTAACGAAATTTGATATCAGAAAATATCACCCGTTAAATGTATTTGTCCCTTTTCTGCGGTTGGATACAATTTTTAGGTTATGTTAATATAGCATGGGCGCTAAAAAATGGCGACCATTTTGTCTAGTATGACAAATGAACCAAAAAATAAGATCAAATTGATCTCAATCGACAAACCATTATGATCTCTAGAGTCAAATGGTCGTTACCAACAGTCCTCTTTCGGAAGGAATTACAAAATGGAGAGAAGATAACCTGGTTTTTGTTTGTAAGTGAGACATTGTTTAAAGGTCGTGGTAAACTGAATTTGATTTTAATAAGCCGCTTCAATCATTACGTCTTCTGGACGGCGTAAAGCACACATGTTTGTTTATGTCTTTACGAATTTTCAATCTTACAACTAAGTCCATCCAGTATGCGAAATCAAATACAGAAAACCATAAGCTTTAAAGAATGTCTTACTTATAGAAGAAAACCAGGTTACTATCTGCCCATTTTGTAATTGCTTCTGTAGATGACTGTCGAGTAATCTATAGAGTAAAATTAATCAAAACACAACAGCGAAAAATCTTGATTTCATCTTTTTTTAGATAAACATTTATTTGTTGGCCTGCTGGCCCAGAAAAATTACCTTGCTCACTTCTCCATAATTTGCAGTATTCATCTTAAAATTATAGATCACAAACTATCATCCATCCACAACTTAATTCTACAACCGCTAATTATCATCGCTTTGTCTTCTTGGCTCCGTCTCACACGCATTTCACTATTTTCCGCCTTGCCTCGCATTGCCAACCTCTGCCTCCGCGGTTACTGTCTAATACTTATCTACTAGCTATTTACGATATTTAAAATTTCCATCATTTTTGGTTCCTCTCTTCTACCCCTACGGGCTGTAAGACCTTGTAGTGGGTGGGGAGGCTTAAGCCTGTAGGACATAGGGATCAAACGGATCTCGGCCTGCATGCGAATGGATATGGATGAAAGGACCCCTATAAACAGGCTCTCCTGGGTGTTTTGAGAGGGATCCCTATAAACGGACTCTCCTGGTATGCATAATTGTATTATGATAGAAGGGTGAAAGAGCCTAGATAACATGGACCTTCTGGATCCTTAGGTTAAGGTCTCTCCCAGACCGAGCTCTAATTTCTAGAATCGGCACGAGAATGACCTGCGGCCCGCACAGCGACCAAGAAACAGCCCTCCGTTGGAATGGGGGCCTGTGAACGGATATCCTTTAAGTTTCTCGCTCATGGTGACCACCGCCCAAAGCCACGGGTGTAGAGCGATCGTGCCCATGGCACTTTGGTACCTAGAGGTTACGAAGGTGTCCTAACAACCTCTCGGGGACACCGGACAACCTCTTCAAGTAATTAGTCTTATCCTTGCATACGGGGCTCTGCAGGAGCGGACCTTTTATTTCCTTAGCTACTCGTGGGAACCAAAACAGTTCACGCAAATACACTAAAAAAAGAAGAAGAAAGGGAGTTGGCGGAGGGGCGAAAGGGGCTGGGTCCTAGCGAGTCTAGCATAACCGTTTCAGCCCAATGTGTCTCTCCGGCAAGCCTTACTCATGCAGCGAGGCGACTGTGTCCCTAGCTCTTTTGGAAGCTGAGGGTGTGATGGCCCCTCTGAATGAGGCTATGGAAACTAGACTGGCTAATCAGTCCCCCAATAAGAAGAAACGCATTAACGGTTCCCTGTAAAGGAGACTGAGGAGGCAAGCAGGCAAGAGGCTACCTGGAGGGCGCTCAAAAAAGTTTCCCCAGATCAATGTGAAAATTCAAGACTCATTTCTGCAGGGTCTTTGTATTTGTGGCAGCTGAATTAGTGGCTAAAGTTTTTGACCAAAACAAAGCCTTGGGAAGGCTTATCTCTTAAGGTGGTTGCGGTTGAGTTGCTCCAGAAGACGGTTAAAGCTGCGGAGTGGTTCCCCGGTAGACTGATGGACCCGCATGGGGTTCTCCGTCAGCTGGAGAGATTCAACCCTTTACTTAAGACAGCTTCCTGGCGGATCCTCAGACACCATAGGACTCAGGAAGATGACACAGCTGGAGAATTTAAACATTTTCTAGTTGTGCAAATTTCTCAGTCACAGGCGAAGACCCTTGTGGCCCTCCACAACAGGCCCTTCTACCTTTGTGGACAGGTCAACTTTAAAGGTGCCAGCCAGGGGCAGGCGGAACCTGTCGGTGGACAAGAAGATCAGAATCAGTCCTTTATGAATACTCCTCGTCTAACCAATGCCCAGATTAACTTGCATCATAGCAAAGGCGCATCTGCAATTTTGCAGATGGACATGGCCGTGAGGCACACAGGTATGTCACTAATCCATGAACCCTGGTTAGTTCGAAATACCTTCAGGGATTTAGGGGGGTGGGCTAGTTTTTTTACAGGGACCTTAAGGCGGCTAATCCAAGGGCATGCATACTGGCGAAGGAAGTCAACGTTGTCCCGCTGCTTGAGCTATGTTCCAGAGACTTGATGGTGATAGTCACGGATATTGAACGAAAGGGAAGGTTAGTCATGGGATCGGCTTATATTCCATATGATAGCGATACCAATCCACCAGTGGAGGTACGTAAACTGGTGAAATACTGCAAGGTAAGGAGTCTTTCTCTTCAGCTGAGGTGCGATACTAACTCCCACCATACTTTGTCGGATAGCACGAACATCAACTCAAGAAGTAATGACCTATTGGAATACCTAATGACCACTGACTTCAATATTCTTAATACGGGGAACACCTCGACATTTTGGAATTCAGTCAGGAAGGAAGTCATTGACTGAACCTGCAGTTCAGAGAGTCATTCTCTGTACCGGTAGTTTTACAGATAATATCAAGAAGTGGAGAGTCTCAGATGAACCCACTCCCTCAGATCACTCACTGATAGAGTTCGTGTTAGAATCCGCTGTACCCACCGACCCTGAATGTATCAGAAATAAAATAAGAACGGACCGGGGTCAGTTTTCGATAGAATTAAGAAGTGCACTCTCAGGAATACCCAGGTCAATTAGAGACGTGGATACCCTGGTGATGGCGGCCGAGATTTTCACGGCAGCCATCAAATCCACTTATGAAAGTAATTGTCGGCCTACAAAAGTCCGAAAGGATGGAGAGACACTGGTGGAACGCGAAACTCTAAGAACTTCCCAGGCAAACTAGAGAGAGGTTCAGACCTGCCAGCTCTGACAAAACTTCCTCGAACCCCGGATGCTATTTTTGGGACTCTAAAATTGCCCGGCGGGGGTACTCAGAGTCTGATTGGGATACCTTGACTCACCTGAGCAAGGCACATTTACCGGGCTTTACAAAGTTAGAAGAAGAGATGACGGCACTTCCGAGACAATCAAAGCCGCATGTGGCCCAACTAAGCCCGAAACGGCGGCTAGCTAACGAGATTGTCACCCCAGCCAGGGTCAGGTGGGCCTAAAGTCCTTCAGTCCTTACAAGTCTCCCGGTCCGGATGGCATATATCCAGTCCTCACATCTTTCCTACTAAAAACAGTGAAAATACTCTTGGACAGATATATCCGCGATAAGGTCTTGTCAAGTAGTCCTCTTCACAAGCAACAACACACATATAGGGCTGGTCACTCGACTGAGACCGCCCTAAACACTGCAGCTAACCTAATTGAAGGGCAACTGTAGCAGAAAGGTCTCGCGATTGGAACCTTGATGGAAATCGAAGGACCCTTTAATTACACCTCTGGAGAAGTGATCAGGGCGGCCATGATCGCACACCGTGTGCCTAATGCAGTCGTGGAATGGACCTGCCACATGTGGACCAATAGGAACTTAACCACGACTAAGGGTGATACCACTTTATGTGGAACCGTTGATTTGGCATGTCCACAGGTAGGTGTTCTATCACCCTTGCTGTGGTGCCTCGTAGTGGATAAATTGCTTCATCTACTCACGAGTCAGGGCCTCTACGTTATGGGCTAAGCGGACGATATACTGGTTATCGTTATTATCGTGAGGACTGGACTATCAGTCAATCCGAGTAAGGCGGATGCAGTTGTTTTCACCAGAAGGTTTAACTGCGAAACCACGAGTTCCTTCAAATTGTCTGAACAAAAATTGGAAATCGAAGAGCAAACCAAATATCTAGGAGTCATTCTGGATAAGAAGCTGTCATAGAACAAGCACCTAGAAAACAAGTGCAAGAAGCTAGTAGCGACTCTTTGGCTCTGTAGAAGAGCTATAGGGAAAATCTGGAGTTTGAAACCGGAAAAACTTATGTGGATGTACACAGCAATCCTGCGACCCAGACTAACCTATGCGGCAGTCGTCTGGTGGATCAGGATCGCACTTTCTACTGTGAAGTCCGGACTGAAAAGAATCAGGGGACTGATTCTGACAGGAATCACTGGTGCCTCGAAGTCGACACCCGCGATGGCCCTGAGAGCACTAATAGGTTTGGAGCCCCTCAATCTCACCATAAAGGCCGTGGATACGAAGGCGGCCTAAAGATTAAATATGTTAAACGATAGCAGTATCTCGACAGTTATGCGGATACTAATTGAAATCGCAAGGAGGCCGACACTGAGCATGCTCAGGGACAAAATGTACCGAGTTAGCCTATTCACGAAAGAGGAATGAGCTACGATGAGGCACACCTGCAAAGTGATGAAGACGTCTGGTTTACAGGTGGCTCCAAGAACAAGGAGAACGCTGGAGCAGGTGTATATCATAGAAGGAACGGAATGGGCCTCAAAATTGCGATGGGTTCCTACGCAACAGTTCTACAATCTCAGATTATAGCCTTGCTCCAGTGCGCCTATCAGGCAATGGAGTATGGCGGAAAAAGAAACATTCGCATTTGTTTAGATAGCAGGGCTACTATCATGGCTCTGAATGAAACAAAGACCACGTCGCTGCTAGTATGGGAGTGATTTGAGGCACTAAATAAGCTAGCGACAGGAAACAGAGTCATCCTGCTCTGGATTCCTGGACACAGTGACATCAGGGGCAATGAGATATCGGACAGGCTAGCAAAGCTAGCAGCAAATATAAATTTTATTGGACCTGAGCTAGTTGTAGGTGTTTCCAGCAGGTTCGATATTAAATATATTAACAATTGAGTGACCAAGGAGCATTATAATTAGTGGGATGTGGTCTCTGGTTGCGAACAGACTTTTGGGCTTAAAGCTAAATCCTCATCGAGCGAAAGAAATACTTAAGCTCGGGAGGAATGAAGTCAAAGTGCTAACAGAAATGTTTATAGGACATGAAAACCTCCGATATCACGGACATAAGATGGAGCTTGAAGAAAGTACCCTCTTTCGTCTGTGCGGAAAGGATAATAAGACTTCCAATCATATTCTCTGTCACTGCCCTGCGATTGCGGAGAAACGTGTAACACTCACAGGCAGCTTCTGCATCAGTGAGTCTGAAATATTAACCAACAGCGTGGCTGCGGTGCTTTCTTTATGTAGGGGCTTTGGAGCAATTCTTAAGGCTTATAAGGGGGCGCAACAAGGTTACCCAAGCGTCAGGGGCTGTGATAGTCTCGACCCAGAATATTCATAATAATAGTTCCTGTCTCCACAACATTTGCCTCTCATTCTTCTTTCACCTTCCTTCTCTTCTTCTCCATCTCACCTAAAAGCCCCTTCATCCGTATAATCGCCCTTTCACCCTCTCTCAGTCAATTTTTTACCCTTCCGTCCCGCTTCCGCAAAATTCATATATTCTCTTCTCCTCAGGGAACAACAAAAAGCGCGTACACTCTCGACCCCTGCTTCACTAATTTTCTATCCAACACGTGTTCCAGAGCGTAGATATTGTCGATAGTGTTCCAATCCATCCTAAAAACAGCTTGCCTCTCCGGCAATATTCCTTTCTCCTCTGAATCCTTCTACAGCCTTCGCGCCAACACCATTGCGTATTTTTTGTATGCCGTATTCATTAGCGTAATCTCTCTATAATTTTCCTGCCTATCTCTATCTCCTTTTTTACATATTAGAAGTATTAACTTTTCTCTCTACTATCCTGCGAATTCCTTCCATCTCCACACTTTCTTCGCTATCTCCTTCATCCTCTCCCTAGCCTATTGTGAACCAAATAGTAACATTTCGTTCTCTACCCCAACCAGCCCTGCTGCTAGTGACCTTTATTCCATTCTTATCTGTTTCTATATTTCCTCGTCATTCAACTCCACCATTCCTGCCTTCCTCGTTCTTATGCTCCCAATATCCCTCTTCTGTGAATCTGAGCCCTGAAACGATTCTTTAAAAAACTCTATCCACTTCTCACTCCTTATCTTCTGTCTTATGCCCACTCTACGCCTCCTAAACCTATTTATTATCTTTCACATAACCCTCTCTGTCTTAATTTTTCCCAATTCGTCTTCCAGATCTTTCTTGTTTTCGCCACTGGTAACCATATCATTCACCACCACCCAGCCTTTTCTTACCCTTTAATTTCCTTTCGAAGCTTCTTTTAAATCCTTTCGATTTGCTCCCCTCTGAAATCGAATGATTAAACTCATCAGAGGGTTTCAATTTTTCAAACAAAAAATACCTGAAATCTTTTTGAAATTTTCATAATCTATATATTTAGAAAATCATTAAAATCTTTGTCAAATATTTAAAATATTTTTGAAATATTTGAAAATATAATCATAATAATTATTATTTTTATATATACACAATAAAAATAATTGACTCCGGATTCTATCAGATTTCGAAATTTCAACTTTTTAACATATCATTTTTCAGGAAATTTCATGGTGCACCTTTTTTCCCCGGCAAAAAAGTTGTATCTTTTACCGATTCCGTAAAAAATCAAAAAAATTAAATTTTTTAAACAGGAAAATTTACTAATTATTTTCACTTCAAGTTGATCCGAAAGAAAAACATCTTACTATTTTAAGATCAATGAAGAATAAAAAAGTTGTAGATTTTTTTCCAAGCAGTATCCAAATAATGCTAGACAATTTTCAAACGCTTCGTTTATCGGAGGAATTTTGAGTAAGCCGAATCTTCCAGCCAAAAAATTTTTACTATGAAATAATAAAGTTTTCTGAAAAATGTTACCTTACTTGAATTATTTGTTAACAAAATATAATAATTCAAATAGTCCCTGGACTGCTATCATTTTGTCTTTTTATTTATTTGCTTATAATATTAAATAAAAATGTCAATATCAAACCCTGATTCATTATTTTTTTATTAGTACAAAATCATCAATTATTTTTATCTTACATTACATATACGTATTCACAGGGTGATTACATTCAGAAAAACGTATCTTGCCGCACCAATTTTTTAAGAAAATGATTATTTTTTAAACAAGAAAATTAATTTTCTGCTGTAAGAGATGTATTTTCAATCAAAGGCATGAATTTTTAACAGAAAAGTTCATTTTCACACAATATTTTTATTTTCTACCAATAGCTTATATTTCCCTTAAAAGATTCCTTATAACTCAATTTTTCTGGTATTTATTAAAACTAGAATTATCTGTAATTATACCACTAATTATCAAGAAATGTGTCGCACAGATTCAGTGCTCTTTGTGAAAACAGCATGAAAAGAGTTTGTAGATAATCTTATAAAAATCATAATAAACCGATAAAGTGTCACACAGATTAAATAAAAATAAAGTCTAATTACTGAAGTGAAAATAAAATGGAAAACTTAACCAAATATTTATAAGTGAAAAATTGAATTCTAAACTATTCTTTTTATAGTAAATTTATATTTCTTGTACAAAATTTATTAGCAATGCGGCTACCCTTTTGATTTCATAAATCAAGTAAAAAATTGAGTAATATGCTTGACATTATACTGAAAACATCACGAATATTTTGAATAGATAACTCATTAGAAAAACCTGATTCCTTTATTTTCAATCATTTAGAGTAGTATATACACATAAAATATTCCCTTAATTTAACTTATTCAAATTTTCGCGAAATAAAAATAATAAATAAAATCATCTTTTCACAGGAAGTATGTAAAAATACCTTCTTTTCTTTGTTTCGCTAATATTATTAGCCACATTTTATTAATTTCTAGTTCCCTTTCTACCGTTGGAGTTCCTTGCAAACTCGTCATATAATTTGTCAATTATTCATTTTCATTATATATATAATTAAAAATTTGTCATAAGGACAACCGCAGGATTTCGCCGGGAGCGGGTGCTAATCTGAAAAATTGCACCCGCTTCCAGCGAAATCGC
>NC_046661.1:93597952-93605343 GCF_010883055.1 Belonocnema kinseyi
AAGAGATCTGAGCTCGTTCTTCGTCCATAGAACTACTCCAAATGAATAGAGTAGTACCGGGACGGCAAGGATGTTCGTTGCAGATACTTTGTTCCTCGCCGATATATGGTTAGAAATCAAATTCAATGTTCTTTAAATTTCAAGGAAATGTGCAATATTTTCCTAGCTAATCGTCAAAATGAATTGAAGATCCACTCGTTTTTTGTTTACATTACGTTTTTTATGTACAATTAACATCAAGAAATTTACGGAATTCGTGAAATTTACGGAATTCTGGGAATTCATGGAATTGAAGGAATTCACGAAATTTGTGGAATTCAGAAAATTTAAGGAATTCATGTCATTTATAAAATTCGTAAGTACATGGATTGTCAAAATTCAATAAATTTGTGGAATTTAAGAAATTCATAGAATTCATGGAATTCGCTGATTCTTTAGAATTTAAGGCATTCATGCAATTCAAGGGATTAAAGAAATTGACTGTAATCACGGAATTTACGGAATTCGCAGAATCCATGTAACTCCCGGCATTCCTTGAATTCACGGAATTCATGGGAATCCCTGAATGTACGTAATTCATGGAATTCGGAGAATTCATGGAATTTTCTGAATTCATTGATACCTCAGATTTCATGGAATTCATGAAAATCGCTGAATTCGTGTAATTCGAGAAATTTACGGAATTCATGAAATTAACGCAAGTCATAGAATTCAAGGAATTTAAGGAATTAGAGGAATTTATGGAATACAAGAAATTAAAGAAATGTAAGAAATTCATGAAATTCTAGAAATTCCTTAAATTCACAGAATTCACTTATTTCGTGGAAGTCATAGGATTCAAGAAATTTGCTAATATTATCATGTAAGACAATGGATTTACGAAATTCAAAAAATTTACAGAATTTAGGGAACTCAATGAAATCACGGAATTCCCTTGATTTGCGGAATTCACAGAATTCATAAAGTTCGCAAAGCTCATTAAATTCAAGTAATTCGCGGAATTCATGGAGTTAAAGTAATTAAAAAAATTAATGGAATATGTGGAATTCTAGAAATTTCAGAAATTTATTAAATTCGCTAAAATAACGGAATTTATGGAATTAACGGAATTTATAGAATTCACGGAATTCACTGAAATCACAAAATGCATTGGATTTGCGGAATTCACGGAATTCAAGGAGTTAATAGAATTTAATAGATTCACGGAATTTATAAAATCCTATGAATTCCATAAATTATTTGGATTCTATGAATATCGCGAATTTCGTTAATGGCTTGAAATCCATGAATTCCATGCATTCTAAGAATTTCTTTAATTTCATGACTTTCGTGAATTTCTTAAATTCTGATTATTCTTTGAATCCCGCGAATTACATGAATTTTCGTCAATTGCTGGAATTCTTTGAATATCGTTAATTCACTTAATGACATGAATTCCTTTAATTTTGTAAATTCTGTGAAGTCGGAGAATTCTTGAACTGCTATGAATACGGCGAGGTTCGCGAATTTGTTGAATTCCATTTGTTCCGTGAATCCGAAGAATTCCGTGAATTCTTTGAATTTCTTAAAATCCTGAAATTCTTTAAATTTGGTTAATTCTATGAATCTTGTGAATTCTTCGAATCTCGTAAATTCCATTCATTCCCTCAATTTCATGAATTCCGTAAATTTCTTGAAGTTCATGAATTCCTTAAATTCTGTGCATTCTGTTAATTCCTTAGAATTCTTGAATGCCGTAAATTTCAAGATTTCCTTGAATAATTTGAATTGCGTGATTTACTTGAATTGTTTGGATATCGCAAATTCGTTAAATTCCTTGAATTCCTTAAATTTCGTGAATTTAATTAATTGCTTGTATTCAGTGAATTGCGTGAATTCTGTGAATCTTATGAATTCTATGGATTTCTTAAATTACTTAAATTTTTTGAATTCCGTAAATTCCTTGGACTCAGCGAAATACTTAAATTCAATGAATTGCTTAAATTAATTTAATTTCGTAAATTCATTAAATTTACTAAAATTCGTCAATTCTATGAATCCCATGAATTCCATGAATTGCTTGAATTTGGTAAATTCAGTGAATTCGTTGATCGCCGTGATTTCCTTGAACTATGTGTATTCCTTAAATTCCTTATATTCTTTGAATTCCGTAAATTACTTGAGTTTCGTGCATATCTTGAATTTCAAATGTTTCGTCAGAAAATGAATTTTTTACGTGGAACAAGTGTCTTGAGAAATGATTTACATTTTTTTCTAATTTTTCGGTTTAACAGCTGTCGATATATCCAGTCGCAAATATGATACACAAGTGTTACTGAAATAAACTTCCAATTCATTTAGTGGAAGTTTCCAACAAAAATTTTGTACAGTGTATACTAGGTTGCCTCAAAACACTATTTTTGTAGAGGGCAACGATCCCCCCCCCCCCCATTTTATTCTTATTCAGAAAAAGGAAATTCTGTCATTTTTCTTTATGAATGTATTACAGGTGCTGGTAAAATTCCCATGTAAAATGTATGGAGAAGAATCACTTTTTTGAGTTTTTTGAATAATTTTTTAGGGTTTGGGAAAATGTGACGGAAAAGTATTAAATTATCCAACAAAGAATTTTATGTATCAGTCATATGAGTTTGATACCCCGAACACATCCCCACGAGTCTCCGAAAACTACCCTTAAAATAAAAAAATGTCAATTCTTCATGGAATCGGCCTTTTGAGAACTGCATTCTCGTCTCTTTTTTTACTTAAAATTATTTTCATTGGTCTAGTGGAATATTTATCAACATTACTTCATTAATTTTCAATTATTTAAACAAATAGAATTTGTTGAAATTCTTTTGTTTTCAAAAATTATTTTTCTCTCTAAAAATAATAAGATAAATAAAGTTTTAAAGTTTTATTTAAAATTTTAAAAATTCTTTGGTAATAAACGGGGTACGGTTTCAGTAAAAGTATGAGTTAAAAAGCTTTCAAGTTCAGGTGTCCGTAAAAGCCTGCACTAAAATTGTAGGTTTTATCGCCTGGACGGAATGTGTGAATAGTTTGGAATGAGGATGTTGGTGTGAATGAGATTTCCAATATTTTTACCTTAGCTAGAAAATCAAATAATGAATTCTGGAATAAATGTTTATAATCCTACGTAAGTAGGACGAGAGTAAAGTATTTATCGGACACATACGATATTTTACACTAAGTAAAATTTACATTGTGTGAGGGAGTACAGATTAATAGAATAAGAAAAAGGACTTTTCAAATTACTAAGTTTTACTCACCTGGCAACACTATCAATTTTTATAACAAAAATAACAGAAACGCTTTGTCGAAGAAATTATTTTAACTCGAAGTAAGAAAATACCTTTCGATAATTTATTTTAACAATATCTTCAGTTCAATAATATTATTATGAACAAACGAGAATAATTTACTATAACCAAAAAGACCAATTTTTATCAAAATATGTAGTTCAATTTTTAAACAAATTTTTTTATTCAAACCAAAAATATGAATTTTAAACAAAAAAGTGAATTTTCAGACCAATAATTTAATTTACTATCAAATACTTGAATCATCTATAAAACTAGATTAATTTAGAAACAAGCAGTTAAATGTTTAACCAAAAAGGACGAATTTTCAACCAAGAAGATTAATATTTTCACTAAAACAGAAGAATTTTTAACAAAATACATTAATATTCAAGCAGAAAAAATAAATATGAAACTAAAACTGAAATATTTACATTGTTAGTTACAAAAATAAATTCTCAACCAAATAAAAACAAATGCTTAAGAACATTTTTACATTTTCAACCAAGTAGATGAATTTCCAACTAAAATAATAAAACTAAACAAGATTAATTTTGAAGGAAGCAGTTAAATTTTGAACCGGAAAGATGAATTTTTCAGCAAGAAGATTAATTTTCTACAAAAGAAACAAGAATTTTTAGAAAAATACATTTATTTTGAAATAAATAATTAAATATTAAACCCTGATGGATAAATTACTCATAAAATGTGGAATTTTCAACCCGAGAAATGATTTTCTAACAAAAAAGGTCATTTTGTACCAAAAAGTTGAATTGTCAAAAATAATAAATTATTGTTAAATAGATAGTTAAATTTAAACCAAAAATATGAGTTTGTAACAAAAAAGTTAATTTTCAACCCAATAGTTTCATTTAAATAAAGGGGTTTTCAAATAAAATGAGAAATCATAAAAAAATGAATCTTTAACTAGATAATTTAACCCACAAGTGGATTTTTTAACCTGGAAGATTAATTTTTTGAAAATAAACTTTTTTCATCAAGAAGTTGATTCTTATAAAATATTCAGTTCTATCAACGTCGTTCAATATACAACCAAGTAGCTGAATTTTTGTCTAAAAAGTATTAATTTTAAAACAAACAATAAAATTTTCAATCAAAAAGATAAATTTTCAAACAAGAAGATTATTGTACTACATAAAAAACTCAGGAATTTTCAACAAAAGTTTGAAAACCAACAGGACGAATTATCTACAAAATGGTTGAATTTTCAACCCGAATGACCTATTGACCAAAAGGGTCATTTTTTGCTGAAAAGTTAACTTTTCATAAAAATAGTTTAATTTTTAACAAAAAAGTTAATTTCCAACTAAAGATTTTAATTTTCAAATAATATATGGAAGATTTTTTAAGATTTTAATTGTCTTAAGACAATGAAATTTTTTCTTTGGATTTTAGGCAAAAATTTTGATCGATTTTTATTTTCAAAAAATCTATTTTAAGAAAAACTTTTAAATTATTCCCTCAAATTTCGTAAAGAATTTAGAAGATTTTTAGTAAAAATAAATACCTGTTTAGATTGAAATATGAAATGTTGCATTTTTAATTGAGAATGCAACTCTTTTGGTTGAAAGGTCAACTAGTTGCTTCTAAGGTAAACTTCTTTGCTAGAAAGTCATTTATTAGTCCAAGACTCATCATTCTAATTTAAGACTCATCGTTTTTGGTGCAAAATTATTCTTCTTGATGGAAAATGCATGTATTTTATTAACAATTTAGTAATTCTGTTGAAAATTACCTTTCCTATTAGAAAATGGATATTTTTCGTTTTAACACATGAAACCATTTTGTAGAAATTTCATTACCTTTGAATATTATTTTGTCTTTTTAAGTTAAAACTACCACAGGTAAAATCTAATCTTTTTTGTTTGTTCTTTTTAAATATAGTCAACTGTTTTTGTTTTATTATAAAAATCTCTTTCGATTGAAGATTAACTTTATCATTTTTCATCGAAACTTTTTTTTAAATTTAACTATTCGGTTGAAAATTAACTTTTTTGTTGAAATTTTTATTTAATATAGCTAAAAATTTTTTTAATCTTTTTTAATTTTTTGAAGAATTTTAGGAGAATTATATTTACATTGCCTTAAAAACAAATAAAGAAGTAACTTTTCGTGGTTTCAAATTTCAAATTTTACAATTTTATAGTTCCAAATTCAAATATTTAAAATCTTAGGACAATTTCGCTAATAAATATTTCAACATTTTAAATTAAAAGCCTTTATAGTCAGATTTAAGTTAAATAATTTTTTTTTGTAAATATAGCAATTTCTAGCTGAAAACTATAATATTGTTGTAACCATTAGGATCATATCATAACAATATTGTTTGTTTATTCTTTATTTTCAATATAATCTCTTATAATTGACGATTTTTAGTTGAAGATTTAGACAAATAAGTCATTGCAAATTAAATTTTTTTGTTTTGTTGAAAATTTCAATGATAAATGATAATTCTAAATAAGCGCTTAAAATGCAAAGATTTAAAATTTTTAAAATTCAAAATTGTGTTTCTGAAAATCAAAATAGATCATTGAAATTCCAAAGGAAATTTTTAAGGTCTAAAGTCGAATTTTTCTTATTTTTCATGTTTCTTATATATTTAAATATTAAATTATAATTTTTTATATAATAACAATTTAAATTCTACAGTTTCAGACCATCATAATTAGAAATAATACCATTTTAATTTCATAAAGTTTTAAATTATCCAATTTTCAAAATTCAAATCTAAAAATTTCCAATTTTTAACGTTTTGATACTTCATATTTTCGAAATTTTAATCTGAAATCATTCAATTTCGAAATTCTTTAATTCAAAATGATATTGTTCAATTTTGAACGCTTTGATACATAAATTATAAAATTCAACTACTTTCTCATAAAATTGTCCTATCTTCAAAATTTTAGAATAAAATTCTTCAAATTTGAGAAAATCTGTTTGAAAATTTTTTATTTTCAAACGCTCAAAATGGCAATTTATACCATTTTAAACACATTTATTTAGAAGTGGTACAAGTTTCGTCAATTTAGTTGTTTGTTTTAATAATTTAGTTTTTTTTCAATTGTTTCTTTGATATCTAAAAAATGGAGTTCATAAAGTGTGTTGAATTTGAAATTACTATTACTAGTTAATTATCTTTTCTTAATAAAATATTATTTTCTATTTTATTTGCTTAAAAATTAATCGTCCTTGGTTGTGATTGCTTTTTAAATTCCTCTTTTTGGGTTTCAAAGTCAACGGTTTTCTAAGAGATTTGACTTTTTAGTTTGAAAACTCAACGCTAAGATTAAAAATGTTATTGTTTGAACTGTTTTTTTACGATAAGTTTCCTTAGTAGAAAATTTAACTATTTTGTTAAAATATCTTCCTTTATGATTGAAAATTAATTCTTTTAACTGAAAATTTATCTATTTGATTCAAAATTCATGTACTTTTTTGAAAATTCGTCATTAATTTTTTGCTGAGAATTAATTTTTCTTTGTTGAATTTGAACTACTTTGTTAAATATTCATTTCTTTTTGTTCAAGAATTATTTGTTTGATATGAAATTCATCGCTACTAGTACAAATTTATTTTTTTTATAATAAATGTAATTTTCTGAGTAAAAATTAATCTGCTTTTGTTGAGGTTTCAATTATTGTGTTAAAAATTCATTCCTTTTGTTAAATTTAAATCTTTTTAGTTAAAAAATGTATACACTTGATAACATAAATAATAATAATAATAATAATAATAATAATAATAATTTATGTGTCGCATAGCATTCATCTTTATTCTTCATAATAATAGTTTATTTATATTTCTGGTAGAAATATCAAGTATTATTTTTCGTTGAAAATTATGTTTTTGGTGAAAATTAATCTTTTTTCAAAATCGACGTTTTTATAAATATTCTTCTTTTAAGCGTCAAAACTCATCTTTTTTTAAATCAACTGAATTGTTGAGAATTTTCCTTTTTTGGTTCAATTGAACTACGAGGGTAGTTCAATAAGTCCTTAGAATGAAGTATAAAAACAATTTTTTTTGGGTAAATTTTTTTTTATTTTTCAACATAATCTCCTTGGAGCT
>NC_046661.1:93605443-93620314 GCF_010883055.1 Belonocnema kinseyi
CTAGTCGGGAGTGGTGCTGACTGAAAACAGATGATTTGGAGCGATTCGCGCGCCATCTGTTGGTCATTCTAAGGACTTATTGAACTACCCTCGTAATTTTCACATTGTTATTACTTTCAAGCTTTAAAAATAAAATCTTGTTATAAAAACAAAATAATTTAATAGATTTATGTGTCATAAGTATGTCCAGAGATTTCTAAAACTTCAAATAAACATAAATAATAAAATATAAATAATTATATTTTTTGTTAGAAATCTCATCATTTGTTTGAAAATTCAACAATTATGTTAAAAGGTCATCCTTTTTGGTTGGAAATTTAACTATTTCGTCGAAAACTCGTCCTTCTGGGTTAAGAGATATACTATGTTGTAGAAAATGTACTTTTTGAATTAAATTTATATTTTGTGATAAAAATGTATACAGAAATCTTTTTTCAATAAAAATTTAACAATTTTCTTTAAAATCATTCATATTTTTGTTTTGAAAAGTCAACCATTTTTTTTGTAGATGAAAATCCAACAATTTTTTTTAAAGGAATTGTCTCTCTGTTAAAAAAATCATCTGTTTATGTAGAAATTCCATCTTTTTTAGTTAAAAATGCAATTGTTTGGTTGAAGATCGACAAATTTGGTTTAAAAAATCGTGCTGTTCGTTAAACATTCAACCAATTTGTAAAGAGATCACTTTTGGCTTAAAAATCATATTTTGCTGTTGAAAAGTCAACTGAAATCTTTTTGTGTTGGTAATTAAACTTTTCTTTTTATTTGTCTTTTTAAATTAAAAAATTTATCTATTTTATTTGAAATTGGATTTTATTAAGCTAAAAATTTAACAATTTTTTTTTAAGTCTTCCTTTTTGGTTGAAAATATGTTTTGTTGAAAATTCAACTATTATGTGGGAAATTTACTTGCTCTTTGAAATTAATATTTTTTATTGAAAAATCAACTGATATCTTTTCTAGATGAAAATCCAACCATTTTTTTGCGAATTAGTTTTTTTTTCTCAAAAAAATTCATCTTTTTTAGTAGAAATTTGATAGCTTTTAGATAGAAATTCAAATATTTGTTTAAAAAATCAACAATTTTGTTTTTAAAAATCGTCCGTTTTCTTTGAAAATTCAAATGTTTTGTTGAAAAATCAACATTTCGTAGAAAATTTTCTAAATTAGTTACTGATAAATTACTAAAGTATTTTTTGGATAAAAATTCAAATTTTGTCGTTGAAAATTTATCTTTTTGATTTAAAAGATCATCTGTTTTAGAAGAAATTTTATCTTCCTTTGATGAAAATGAATCTGTTTGCTAGAAAATTAATCTTCTTTGCTTGAGGATTCAACTATTTTGTATGAAAGTTTTGGTTGAAACACTTTGTTAAAAAATCATTTGTTATTGAATATTTCTGTTTTTAGTAGCAAATTGATCTCTTCTGTTGAAAATTTAACTATTTTGCTGAAAACTAATCTTTCTTAATTGAAAATTCAACTGCTTGGATAAAAGTTTAGCTACTTTGTTGAATTGTTTTTTAATGAAGAGTAATGTTTTTATTTGACAATTTTTTTTCTGAAAATTCATATTCTCTAGTCAAAAATTTAATTTTTGTATTGAAAATTCAGCTTGTGGCTCGGAGGTTCAAAAATTTAAGAGAAATTTTGTTCTTTCACGATTCAACCGTTTTTGTTTTCTGAAAATTCCTATTTTTGGTATTAAAATTCATTATTTTTGAACGAAATTTCATCTTTTTTGGGTTGAAATATCATCAGCATGTTTGGAGTCCCCTGATATAGATTCACTCTCAGCCCCAAAACCGGTACTAACTCCGGGGTTCAGTGTATTACACTTTTTTTTAATTTATCTTCTACGACAGAAAAGATTTTTTTAAATAAAAGGATCAAATTTAAAAAAATTTAATTCTTATGTGAGCTATTGTCTTATTTCTTTTATAATATATTCTGTGCTGAAAATGTTAAAAGATTAAACTTATGGTATTTGAAAGTTAGTGTTTAAAGAAAAATCGAAGAATTTTTCAAATAAAATTTTCATCCTGGGATCGTTTATAAACTATGTTACCAATTTTTGATCATTTTTGACACCATTCCTCCCCCTCATTGAAAACTGTTGATTTCGTTATGACCCCCCCCCCCCCCCCCCCCCCCCCCCCCCCCCCCGCCTTAAAGTAACGTAACCTTTATGTAAAACTCAAATCTTACGTTCATGCGGATTTTTTTCTGTTTATAGTGAATCAAGTTGCCAATTTGCCTATATTGTCTACGCGACCGTGTGATAAATTATAAACTTCGGAAGAATCAAAAATTAAAATTTAAAAAATGATTTTCAAAGTAAGTGTTGAAATTCGACTAATTGAATTTTATGTAACAGTTAATCCGAGTCTTATTCAATTTTTAAATATTTGAAAGGTGAATTTTTAACAACAAATGTAATAGTTATAATTTTAATTAAATAAAATAATTTAAAATTATAAAAAAATTTATAACAAATAGTTGATTTTTTAAAATAAATTATTAAACTTTCAAGACAAATTGACGAATTTTCTATACAGAACAGTTGAGTTATCGAATCAGAAATATAAAATTTTGATAATAATGTCAATTTTAGACCAAAAAGACGAAAATTCAAACTAAATACAAGAACTTACAACCCAAAAGTTGAATTTTCAACTAAATTAGATGAATTTTCAACAACAAAAAACGATTTTTAACAAAATAGTTATATTTGAGCTAAAAGTTGAATATATACTTAAAAAAGAATAATTTTCGACCACAAATGGAATAGGTAAATTTTCAATTACAAAATTAATTTCTCAGTAACAAAAAAATAGAATTTTTTAACAAAACATATCAATCTCCAACCGAAGAGATACATTTTTTAGTTAAACTTTAAAATCTAGTTATTGAATTTTTAACCAGAAACATTAATTTTGGAACAAAATGAATAATTTAATACCAAAAAGAACAATTTTTAATTAAATTTTAGAGTTCTAAAAAACTGGAATTTTCAACTTAAAGAGATGAATAAAAAAACCGATTAAATTACTACTAAAAAAGGACAATTATCCAAAAAATTCACGAATTGTCAATCAAAAAGTTAAATTTTTAGACAAGAAAGTACATTTTTTTTATTTTTAGAAACCTATTTGAACTTTAAAACCTAGTTGTTGAATTCTTAACTAAAAACATTATATTTTAAACAAAAATATTAATTTTCTTCCTCAAAAAACCGAATTTTTAACCAAATTCAAGAATTATTCAATAAAAAGTTGAATTATTAACTAAAAAACATGGATTTTTAAACAAAAAGATTATTTAACTCTATAGAAAAATCAATTTTCAATCAAATTCCAAAATTATTCAGCAAAAAGTTAAATTTTAAGGAAAGACATTTTTTTAATTTTTAAAAAATTAATTAAAACTTAAAACTTATAGTTAAAATCTAAACCGAAAAGATAAATTTTTAAACAAGAAGATTTATTTTCTACGGAAAAAAAAACAAGTTTTTAACCAAACTCAAGAATTCCTAACCGAAAATCCTAATCTGGAAACGTAATAAAAACGTTAACATATGTTAATATATACATAGCATGTATCATCTTAAATACAAAAAATTTCCATTACTCTCAAATCTGAAGTAATTTTTTTTCGTCTTAGTACACTTTGCGGAATTACTATATTTTATCATTTTTCTTTCACAATGTTCAAATTGTTCAAATAAACGGCAGTAATATGACGGTCGCTGCACGCCAATGTATAGAGTACGCTGGCTGAAATTTAACCTCCATGCAATAATTAAATGTCAAATAATGACGTAATTGAAAATCCGTTTAGAGTTATAAAGTATGTTCCCTGGTATATGTAATATGTATATGCAATATGTATATTTAATATGTGTCTGTAATATGTATATGTAATATGTACGCGTAATGTGTATATGTATATGCGTATGTTGTGTGTGTGTATAATATGCATATGAAAATTTTATATGTAATATGCATATGTAATATATATATGTTCCCTGTTCAACTTTAAAAATATACCCATAAAAATAACATTTTAGTCCAAATTTATAGGACATTTATGAAATATAAGAAATGTTTAGTTGGGCCAACTATTCAGTTTGTAAGATATGGTACTGCTATTTTGTTATTTGGGACAATCATTTACTTAGTTGCTGGTACTAACTGAATAGCTAGTGCAACTAATGGAATTACTGTACGAAATAATAAAATAGCTGTATCAACTAATAAATTAGCAGCACCATATATTACTAACTAAATAGTTGGCTCAACAAACCATATTTTTCCATATCCCGCTCTTCCCTAAGTATAACAAGCTTTCAGCTAAATTAAATACACATTTACAATTAACATAAAAATAAACTTTTTAACCTTTTATTTATCAATTTTAAAAGATTTATCTATAAAATTACTCAAAACGCGAGATTTTAAAAGAAGCTCGTGCAGAAATCGCCCAATTTCATACTTAATACCGATCTGGCCACGACCGGGATTCCCGATCTGGCCCTGATCGGTAGAATTCTGTGGCCCAGATTTGGGCCAGACCGATTTCCTACCGTAACGCCATCCCTATGCGCTCACAGAATTAGTGTTGAATATTGTTTTTTGATAGTGCAGTGAAATTGAAATATTATTCGGTTATAATATTTTCTAAATGATTGAAAATGCCTAAGGCAAATACGCCACGTGTTCGGAGGCACCGAAAACTAACCAGTATACCTCGAAGCGTGCGTGAGGAAAATGAAAGTAAGTAATTAAGCTCTGGGGCTAATTGAAACCTAACCTCAAATAAAGTGATCATCAATTAAATTTTATTTTTGTAATCAATACGAATGAAATTATTATAGATGGAAATATAAGTGATCTGGAAGTTAATACTATCCAACCCGTTCAATTGATGAATTTGGACGAAGCAGAAAATTTAGATCCACTTGAAAATGAATTTCCGGCTGATATCAACACAGTTTTAGGTCAAAATAGCTAATCTCCAAAAATAGTGATCTTATCATAATAGAATATGTGATCAAATCAAAAGTGCATTTCATATTTTTTTAAATAGTAAATTCATTATCAAAATACATGAAGGACACCTTTTCATAACATGAATTTCAGAATCAAGTAGTAGAATCAAAATACCAATCGATCAAGTGCTCCCAACAAGAGATCCTTACTCAACTGCGCATGCGTTACAATCGACGTCTAATTGGTTACTATTTGCGCGCAGTTTAAAATGCTAAAATACATTATTTCTATTCTTTATCATAAATAATAGCATTTCTACTTTTAAAAATGCCATTAGATAGAAATTCCTGAATCTTGATAAAAAAAATAAAAATTAATTAAATACATATTCTGTACACAATCTAAAGGATAATTGTAATTCACAGAATATGTATTTGATTAATTTTTACTATTATCAAGATTCATTGATATCGATGTAATGGACATTTTTATAAGTCGAAATGTCTTTATTTATAATAAACAATAAAAATAATATTTTTTAGCATCTTAAACTGCGCGCGAATAGTAACTAACCAGATGCCGAGTGCGACGCATGTGTAGTGAAGTAAAAAGCTTTCGTTCGGAGCACTGCATAAATATTTATGAAAAAAGTATAATTTTTCCTGTGAATGCTCAACGTTAGTACGTAAAAATCTAATTTTTCTCATTCTGTCACCTTACTTTCTATCCTGCACTTGGCTATTGTGGTTCTTGTATATTAACATCATCTTTTCTTGCACTTCCCTGCCGTAAATACTTATAACAATTAAACCCCTAATAAATATCTAATTTTCCGATACTTAACATTTATTTTCGAATCATCTTAATTTTCGCCAGAAAAATTCGATGAAAATCCTCGATCAGGTACTGATTCTGATACTGAAAATTATGCAAGGGTAGCCGTTTTAATCCAAGACAAAAATTCCCGGTTGTTTGCAGGTTCGCAAACATTTTCACGATCAATTAAATTAAAAAATTCGAACTCTAAAGCTAAACATTTTTCCACTTGCAGTAACAAAAAATAATCTACCAATTAAAGCACTCAAAATTAAACTCTCACATTTTAAACTTTTGAAATTGAATTGTAAGAGTTTTTAAATTAAAAAATGTTGTATTCAATTGCTCAGTAATTTAAACGTAAAAAATGAAAGGCTCTAACACTTTTCAATTGAACAACTTCACATGAAATGCACATAAAATGCAAAATTTAGAATTTAAAAAAAAATAATGAGTTCAAAGAGTCAGATTCAATTCTAAAAATATAAATTCACGTTATCATTTTCAAAGGTGTGAATTAAAGAATCAATGAATTTAAAAAAAATTTTAATGATATTATTCTTAACGATTTTAAGCTAAATAAATTCTCATTATTATTTTCAAAGGTGTATATTAAAAGAATCAGTGAACTTTAAAATTTTTTAAATTATATTATTTTTAAAAATTTCAAGCTAAATACGTTAAAAATTTAAAAATTTAATTTGTGTCACTTAATACTTCTTTAATTGGAAGTTACATTATTTTTATCCTAAATACTTTAAACATCCTTGTAAGGCTTCGAAATTTTATTTCAAAATGAAAAGAAAGTTCCCTATAACATTTAGAAACCCCTGGAAATTAAAAAAAAATTCTTTAAATCTTCCACATTCTTTTTTAACAATCTTGGATATCTTAAAATCTTTTTGAATGTTATTTTTAAATAATATTCCAAACTGTAAAATTATTTTCAATTTTCCTGCGAATCGTACGAAGAAGTTTTTATTCTTTCGAAACTTTTAAATTATTTGAAATCATTTCAAGCTTCAAATTAATTTTGAATCTTTTCAAAACATCTAAATGCGTTTTAAAATAATTCAATTTTTTCTATACAATTAATAAGTTTTCAATTGCTATTCGAACAACTAAATTCAACAATTTCACTTCCAAATGTAACATTTTTTTTAAAAAGAGCCATCAAAATTGAAACGTTCGAAGTTTAAAAGCTCTTCCAAATTTTAACAATTCATTTTAAATTTAAAGAAAGCCTTTAATTACAAATACATTATTGTGAAGTTATTTTTAATTTAAAAATAATTTATAAAGTTTTAGGCAGACGTTTGCGAGCGGATTTCGAATCGTTTTGTAAAGTGAATTATTGTTCCCTTTTAATACATAAATTACATATTCATTTTAAAAATAATTCATTTATATTTACTTTTAATAAAATAAAAATATTTTTTATACAAAATTCTCAACTTCAAACGGTTTTAATTTTTATTTTATTAAGTCTTCAGGACTGCATTTTGAAATTCTCAGAATTAAAAATAAAAACCTAAAATGAAATGAATGTCATCATTGAAATCAATAACAATTCAATTTATTATTTTAAAAAATTTTGAAATGGTACTTAGGCGTATTTGTTTTTTAAATATTTACAAAATTTCCGGTAAAAAAATAAAATCACTGTCATTTCCCGGATTTTCTCTATTTCAACAAATTCCTAGCCATTTTTCGGTTTTCCAGTCCAGCGGCCAGCCTGAGAGTTTTACAATTTATTTATTTTACTTTTTTTAGAAGCAGAATCAGCGATCAGTGATAATTGCATGAGCGATAAAAACACAGAAACAACAGAGGAAGCGGCTCTAAGTCATATTGGAACAATTATTGGAAATTCCAAAGATTGGGGTTTGCCATCGAAAGCAGAGGACCCTACACTAAAAAACACTTTTTTTTAAGGTTCTAGTTAAATAGAATTAACTTAAGGTCATTTTGATATTTGATAAATAATAATATTTATACTTTATAAATCTCTTTTTATTCTCGAAATGCATAAAATGTATTATTATGAGACCGATCGGGCACCAACCGAACACCGATCGGGTTTCCCGATTGGGAGTCCCGACCTGGCCCCGACCTGGGCGTGTGTTTCATCCGCGGTCTGACCCCGACCAGGAATCCCGATATGGGCCCGGCCCGGCCCGGTCTGGCCCCGCCCGAGGCCAGATCAAAATTTCTGCGCGAGAGAATATACATCTATTTACTTTATACTGTTTTTGCAGCTGAATTAGTAGATTGGATATCATTATCGCGCAGCTTGTATAACACACAGAGTGATAACGTGACACCTGGATTTAAATTTATTTTCCATAATATTATGAAATATTTTTTCATATTTAAATGTGATTGTTTCTTTTTAAACTTACTATAAAACATACACCCACCCTAAGCGCACGATTTTTATTTGTTACGGCTCACGCAATTTGTAAATTATGAAATTTAAAATTAATATTTATACAAAGTTTTTCGTTTTTATAGTATCACAATATTTTCGCTAATTGATTAAAACTGATATTTTAATTTCAGAATAAATATACAACATTTGTGCACAGTATATACAATAGGGTGGCGTACAATTTTTTCGAATTTTCATACATCGGTCCTAAATATTTCCGAATCCGCAAAAAATGCTTTTTTCAATGATATTTGGAGGTTTTAAACGCTGCTTAGCATCCACTTACCATAAGAAAAAAAACTTTTTTTTAATTCTATTAAAAATCTTCAAATTTAGGTTAATCGAGTGAAAAATCCACATAATTAAAAATATAAAACGAAGTTTACTTTGACAAAAGTGAAAGACCAAAATAATGGTCATTTTCCTTTAAAAATGTTGGTTCTAAAACCAACATTTTCTTGTTTAAGAAAAAAATGTTTTAGTCTAAAAAAATGTATTGCAAAACTTTTTGTTAATAGAATTTATCTATATTATTATAAATAATTCATCACAGAAAACATTTAAGTTTCAGAAAAAAACGCAACTTTCTAGCAATTATCTATGAAAAAATAGGTACAAACAAACAAAAATTGTTTGAAAAATTATTTTTGTTAATTGCATCAATGTAAAGTTACTCACTTAAAGAAAATTTGACAAAAAGTAGAAAATTTCAGGAAAAACCGCAGCTATCTAGCATTATTCTAAGAAAACATTTTTATAAATGGTAATAACTTGTTTACATTATTTTTTAAACAATTTTATTACAATATTGTTTGATTCTGAGAGCTTCCAATTTCAAGTTTTTCAATTTCAAACAATTAAATTTCCAGTTAGTCAATATTATAAACGCTTTTATTTAAAAATAATACAAAACTTAAATAATTTCAAATTTTAGGTTTAAAAATTTTCACTTCCTGAAGGAGCAAAAGCAACAAGGCAGCATCTTTTCCAAATCATAATTTTTGAAAAATATTTAAAATACTTGAGAACGTTTTACTGATAGAATAAGTTAGAAAAAAGACATTCCTAAATAATTAAAACTGGAACAAGAACCATTCTTTTGAAAGTTAAGAAAAGTTTTAAGAATTAAAAACAGATAAATTGTCAACTCAAAATTTTTAAACTGTGCTTTTTATTTATTTTTAATTCTTTCAGCTTTCCCTGATTTTCTTCTGTTCTGATTTGATCAATAAGAAATCTTAAGCTGCTCAAAGGATTTTTCAAAGCTAACCAAAAACTGAAATTACAAAAGAAAACCGAAAAATTAAATTATTTTAAAATATTGTAAAAACGACCGGGAAAAAGTACCCTTAGAATGTGAAAAAATTACCCCCATCCTATAATACGTAATTTTTGGTGATAAAATTTGTTTGTGAGTTTATTTTGGGGTTATCTAAAAAGTAAGTAAGTCGTTTAAAGAAGAGATGGGATTAGGTGAACGCTTACTGTCCTTCATGAATTAATGAACCACACCAAATAGAAGATTAATTTTCTACCAAAAAGGCGAATTAGCAACAAAATACATCAATTTGGAACCAAATAGTCAATAAGTTTAATAAATTTTCAAACATATAAAAGAATTTAAAAACTAAAAAAGATCAATTTAACAAAAAGTGGTATAGTTCTTTTTATTATAAAAAAATTAATTTAAAAAAAAAGTATTTTCTACGAAACGATAAAATTTTCTTCCAAATAATTACATTTTTTATAATGTTGCATTTTTCAACATTATTTATTCATTTTCAACAAAAAAAGGATTTTTGTAGAAAACGGTAGAAACCTCTACCAAAAGGATGAATTCTCAACAAAATGATTAATTCTAAACCAAATGTTTAGATTTTCAATAAACAAGATTAATTTTTACTCGAATGGTTTATTTTTAAACTAAAAAATATTAATTTTTTACAACATTTTTTAATTTTCTACTAAATTATTAAATTTGCCAGCCAAAAAGTTTAGTTTTCTTTAAAAGGGTTGAATTTTTAACTTAAAAATATGTATTTTGATACTTTCAAATTTACGGTTTAAAAATTAATTTTTAACACACAAAAAACACATTTTCATTAAACTAGTTGAATTTTCAAATTAAAAAGATTAATTTTTAATGAAAAATATATTAGTTATTGTTGGAACTAAAAAATCTTTGTATTTTAAATAAAAAACAGTTTCATTTACTAGGCCGTAGGAAAAAATGAAAAAGGTTTAAAATTAACACAATGGCTGTGGTTTTTCCGAAAAAATTAAAATCCGATTTTCTCAAAAACCCACCCTTATATTTTTTGCCAATTATTTCTTGAATTGTTGCTTTAATAAGGAAAATATCTTGTCACTTTTTTTTTTATCGTCGTGAATATTTTTTTTCTATGATCAAAAATACCAGAATTTATGCACGGAGATAGTTGAAACTCAGAAAAAATTATGACATGGTTAAGTTAATTGTTATAAACAAATTAACCTAACTAACAGTCATAAAAATATGTTATCCGATATTTCTTATTAATTTTATAAACAAATTATAGAAATAAATGCCAATTGTGGCCATTTAAAGACCGAAAGAAATCGATTTTTCTCTTAAATTTCTTCAAATTATGTCACCAGTGATGTTTAATAATAGAAAATTATCATCCATTATTTTTTATCAATTTTATAAATAAATTATATGAAAAAATGGCCAGTGTGGACATTTAGAAGCAAAAAGAAATATTTTGGTTTGTGCTAATTTTTCATAAATAATATAGCCGATGATGTTCAATAAAAAGAAATTATAATCCTATATTTTTTATTAATTTTATAAATAAATTCTATCATTTAATTTATAAAAAAGACAAAGTGTTTTTTGTTTGTTTTGCATGAATTAAGAAAATGATCTTTTGTTTTACATGTATTAAAGAAACAATTTTGTTACAATATTAATAAAAAATATAAAATAACAAAATATCACGAATAAAAATCATTGGCGTATTCATTTGAGGATAATTAGGAGGAACAAGAATTGTTTCGACCTTTAAATGCCTAATTTGTCAATTTTGTTGTATAATTTGTTCATTAAATTAATAAAAAATATCGGATGATAATTTCCCATTATTAAACATCAACGACAACATAATCTGAAGCAAATTAGGAGATAAAAGGATTTCTTTCTGCCTTTAAATATCCAAACCGGGCTTTTGCTTATATAATTTGTTTATAAAATTAACATAAATGTCGGATTAAAATTTTCTAACACCAAACATCACTGGCGACACAATTTTAAGAAAATTAGGAGACAAACGATTTCTTTCTCCCTTTATATTTCCACACTGGGTATTTGTTTATAGAATTTGATAATAAAAACATAAACATAAAATTTTAAACAAGAATAATAATCAGAAATCAGACCACACAAATCTCTTCAAAATTTAATGCTAAATTTTTCTTTAACAAGAAATCCAAAACTCCTCTGTGAGGAATGTATTTAGCCCTTTAAATTATGTGGTTAAACATGAAATTAGACAATTTA
Organism: Belonocnema kinseyi; assembly: GCF_010883055.1. Lineage (NCBI taxonomy): Eukaryota > Metazoa > Arthropoda > Insecta > Hymenoptera > Cynipidae > Belonocnema > Belonocnema kinseyi. The sequence goes on from NC_046661.1 coordinate 93,617,220, forward strand.
TAAATATAGGAGAAAAGTTGTCATTTGTAATTAATACACTGACTAAAAATCAAGCCCTAGGAAGCACCTTAATAATTAAAAAAGTTTGTAAAACATGAAATATGGATTAAAATAAACTAAAGAAAAATTAATTTGCAGTCAATATGTTTTAATTCAGTAAAATAATATCATTTTTATATTTACATTTTTCTTTTATTGAATCTAGCACCAAAAGGCACAGGAATTGCTGTAGAAAAAGATCCATCTGGCTGTTGTACGATTACTGGCTTAGGTTTAGGACGGCGAGGTTGAATTTGTGATGGATTTATCACTCCTATAAGTTGGGACCTTTTTAGATGAGTTCGCGGATGAACGGCTTGATGGCGTGTTGTATCAAAAACATAGCCCGGCTCGGCATTTTGACGATTTCTCGGCTCTACTTGTGGAGAAACGTGATTAGGTTGAATCTTTGGATAAAGAGCATGGAGGGGTGGTCTCAAAACACCGATGCTAAAGGGTGATGGAGAAAAATTCTCGTATGGTTGACCATGCAGAGAGTTGTGCTGCTGCAACGCTCCACCTAATTCAGAAAACAAAAGATTATGAAGATCTACTCTCTTCCCTCCATTTGAAATCGAACCACAGAACTTCCGATTACTGGTCGGGTGCTTGTTCGTTAAGCAATTAGAGAATACGAAAGAAGAATCTTTTTTAGAAAGAACCCTCTCTCAAGCCAGGTGTTACATTTATTATATGAGTAATTTAAAAGAATATGTATTATCATCAAAGATGGTTACCATCAATCAGTGTAGATATCGTTCCACTGTCCATCAAAATAGAAATCAACACTTTCGATCAAGTTTACTCTTCAAATAACAGAAAATACTTGACGTCATTTTTCACTTGATGGAAAATAAATTGATTAAAACTTAAATTTTTTCCAAAAAAAGATCTAATCTCTTCGCTTCACTTGGAATTGAACCGATCGGTTGCTATTTCTTTAAGCTATTAGAAAGATCGAAAGAAGAATCTTTTTCAGAAATAAGCGCTCTCTCGAGATTAAAAAGAAAAGATGAGAGACGAAAAGATTCTTCTTTCGATCCCTGTAATTGCTTAACGAAAAAGCACTTTTGCCAATTAAAATTTCTGTGGCTCGATTCCCATTAGAACGAAGAGAGTAGATCTTGACCTTTGGAATTGACCTTAGTTATTTTCTGTTATTTGAAGCGTTAACTTGATCGATAGTGTTGATTTCTATTTTCACGGATCGTGTAATGAAAGCTACAATGCTACACTAATTGATGGTAACTATCTCAAATAATAATACAGATTCCTTTAAATTTTAGTAACTGGTCAACATTTTAAAAATAGTTATATTGATTCAAGCACAATTCGACTACTCTATATAATATAAAATTAACAGACCCCGGAATCGGGCCACTTCCTGCTGCTAGTGAAAAGATTTAAAAAGATACAAATTGCAGGATAGGAGAAGATACAACTATTGTATATTTTTCACTAGGTCACTGTGCATCCCTGAAATGCTATATTTTTCTATCCCTAGGCTCAATAATTGCTTATCTCTTTCCCTACATTTGCGTAATTGAGGACTCTTAAGTTTTTCCATCTCTTTATCCATCTATTCATCTATCAATCTATATAAAGGATAGGTCATATGGTGCGATAAAGAAGAGGAATTGAAAATGGTAGACTTTGATAGAAGTAGGATACGATAAATACAAAAGAGAAGAGAGGTTTGAGAAAGATAGAACTGAATTTAGATTGACAGAGAGATAGTAAACTATTGACCTAGGTTGATGAAGGATAGAATGAGAAACAAAAGACAGTATTGAAAAAGATAGACTAAAATTTAGATTAACAAAGAGATAGGAAAACATAGGCATTAACAGAAGTAAAATAGAATGAGATGGACAAAAATAGAAAGGAACTTAGATTGACAGAAAAATGAGAAGATTGACGTTGATAGACAAAAGATAGAATGATTTAAAAAAGACAGCGTTAAAAAAACAGACGCGAATTCAGATTAACAAAGAGATGAGAAAGGATAGAGGTTGTTAGATATAGTATAAGATCAGATAGAGAAGAGGATACTAAAAAAACGAACATTTTAATTAACAGAGATAGAAAAAGATCCAGAATATCCTTTATATTTATGAGACTTTATGAGATAGGGAAGAAGGGATTAAAAAATATAAACGTAAATTTATATTTTCAGAGAGATAGAAACATATTGACGTGGATAGATACAGAATAGGGTAAAATAAAAAAAGAGAGGATTGAAAGAGATACATGTAAAATAAGATTGATGTTAGGATAGAAAAGAACTACATGGATAGATAAAGGATATGATGAGATAGGAAATACGGTATTGAAAAAGACAGACGTGAATTTAAATTAACGAAGAGAAAGATAAACATACAGGTTGATAGACGTACGATAGAATGAGATGAAGAGGAGATTGAAAAGAAAGACGGGAATTTCGATTAACAGGGAGATTGAAAAAGATTATCATGGATAGATAAAGGATAGGATAAGATGGAGAAGAGAGTATTGAAAGGAATAGACGTGAATTTAGATTAAAAAGTAAATAATAACAGATGAAGGTAAGTAGTTGTATAATAGGATAAGATAGGAAAGGATATTAAAAAAAGATGGACATGAAACTAAGATAGCCAATACATAGAAAAAGATAGACGTTGATAGATGTATGCGAAGATGAGATGGGAAACAAGGGATTAAAAAAGATGAACGGAAATTGACGTATGTAGCTAAAGAATGGAATAAGATAGAAAAAGAGAGCTGAGAATTTAGATTGGCAGAGAGATAATGAAAAATTGACGCAAATAGATTAAAGATAAGTTGCAATGTAGAAGAAGGCATTGAAAAAGATAGTCGTCAATTTAACTTGAAAAATAGATAGAAGAGGAATAAAAATTTTTTCGTAAATGGATGCAGAATAATATTATTCTTCATGCAAATAGAGAAGAGGGTATTAAAAAAGATAGAAGGGAATTTATATTGACAAAAAGAAAGAAAAAGATCGATGTTAATAGAAGTAGGATACAATGAGATAAAGAAGAGGGGATTGAAAAAGA
>NC_046661.1:93620414-93624724 GCF_010883055.1 Belonocnema kinseyi
TAATATGCATAGGACAGGATTAGACAAGAAAGAGGAGATTGAAAAAGGTAAATGTAAATTTAGATTTAAAAAGAGAAAGATAAACATAGATGTTGCTACACGTAGGATAGGATAAGATAAGGAAGAGGAGATTAAAGAAGAAGACTGGAATTACAATTAACAGATAGATTAAAAAATATTACCATGGATAGATTAAGGATAGGATGAGATAGAGAAGATAATATTGAAAAAGATAGAAGAGAATTTAGATTGGACATGAGATAGAAAAAGATATATTTTAATAGACGTAGGATAGAATGAGACAAAGAAGAGGAGATTGAAAAATATAGACAGAATTCAGATTTAAAAAAATATAGAAAAAGATATATTTTAATGGACATAGGATAGAATGAGACAAGAAAGAGAAGATTGGAAAAGATAAATGTAAATTTAGATTGAAAAAATGAATTAAGTAAAAGAAGTAAGGTAAACATAGATTTTGGTACACGTAGGATGTGATAAGATAAGGAAGAGAAGATTAACGAAGAAAAAGTGAATTTTTAATTACAGAGATATTGAAAAAGATTGTGGTGGATAGGTGAAGGATAATATGAGATAGAGAAGAGTGTATTGAAATGATAGACCTTAATTTAGACTTAGAAGTAAATGAAAAAAGATAGACGTTGACATATGTAGTATAGGATGAAATAGAGCAAAGGTATTGAAAAATATAGAAAGGGATTTAGATTTACAGAGATAAAAAAAGATAAAGGGTAGGATGAGATAGAGAACAAGAGATACAAAAAGGACGCGAATTTAGATTGTCTGAGAGAAAAATATTAACATGGTCAGATAAAAGACAGGATAAGATAAAAAAAGTCAGGATTGAAAAAATAGATGGGAATTAATATTGACAGAAAGCTAGAAAAATACTAACGTGGATAGATAAAGGAAAGTGAGATATAGAAGAGAAGATAAAAAATATAGATATGATTTCAGATTAACAGATAGATAGAAAAAGATTAAGGTGAATAGATAAAGGGTATGATGAGATAGAAGAGACGTTATTAAAAAATATAGAGGTGAATTTAGATTGGCAAAGAGATAGAAAAATAGATATTTTAATAGACGTAGGACACGATTAAATAGAGAAGAGAAGAGAGGTTTGAAAAAGATAGAAGTGAATTTAGATGGACAAAGAGATAAAAAAAATATTGACGTGTATAAATAAAGGATAGGATAAGATAAAAAAAGTGGTGATTGAAGAAGGTAGAAGGTATTGAAAATAATAGACGTGAATTTAGATTGAACGATATATTTTTAAAAAAAGTAGACGTTGAAAGATGTAGTATAGGATGAGATAGAGAACAGCAGATCGAATCGGATAGACAAGAATTTAGATTACCAGAAATAAAAAAAGATTAACATGAAAAGATAAAGGAAGGTGTAAGATAGAAAGATGAGATTGAAAAAAATAGACAGGAATTTTAATTGCTGAACAGATAGAAAAAGATATATGTTAAGAGACGTAGGATATACGATAAAATAAAGAAGTTAAGGAAGGTTTTTAAATGATAGAAGTGAATTTAGATTGACAGAGAGATCAAAAAATATTGACGTAGATAGATAAAGGATAGGGTAAGATAGAAAAGTTGGGATTGAAAAGGGTAGACGGGAATTTAGATGGATAGAGAGATTTGAAAAATATTGTTGTGGTTGGATGAAGAATTCAATGAGATAGAGAAGAAGGTAGTGCCAAGGATAGATGTGAATTTAAATTGAAAAATAGATCAATAAAGATAGACGGGAATTTAGTTTGACGAAGAGATAGAAAAAGATAGGTTTTAATACACGTAGTATAGGATGAGACAAAGGAGAGGAGTTTGAAAAAGGTAGAATTTAGATTGACAGACAGATAAAAAAAGATTGAAGTGGATAGATGAAGTATAGGGTAAGGTAGAAAAGAGGGGATTAAAATAGATAAATGTAAATTTAGATTGACAAACAGAAAGATAAACATAGACTTTAATAGACGTAGGGTATGATGAGATAAAGAAGAGGAGATTAAAAAAGAAGACGATAATTTCAATTAACAGAGAGATTGAAAAATATTGTCGAGGATAGATGAAGGATAGGATGAGATAGAGAAGAGGATATTGAAAGGATAGACCTGAATTTAGATTTAAAAGTAAATAAAAAAAGATAGACTTTGATAGATGTAGTATAGGATGAGATAGAGCAAAGGTATTGAAAAAGATAGAACGAAATTTAGATAGGCAGAGATAGAAAAAGATAAAGGATAGGATAAGATAGAAAAGTAAGGATTGAAAATGCTATATAGGAATTTATATTGACAGAAAAATTGAAAAATATTGTCGTGGATAGATGAAGGAAAGAGTGAAATAAAGAAGGGAGAATTGAAAAAGATAAACATGAATTTAAATTTAAAAAATATAGAAAAAGAGCAACGTTGAAAGACATAGAGATAGAGAAGAGAATATTGAAAAAAACAAGCGCGAATTTCTATTGCCAGAATTAAAAAAGATTTACATGAATAGATGAAGGAATAAATGAGAGGGAATTGAAAAAGATAGAAATCAATTTATTTCACAGAATAAATGTATAGGATCGTCTAAGTGCACTGAAAACCTTTTTTTTTCGAGTAGCGGATTTCAATAGTGGGCAAAAGTTGTATTTGCATAACAGTAAATTCAAAAAAAATGTCCTATGGGGCAAAAAAGTATGTTACATTTATTATATAAACAATTTCTGGTCGTGCATAATAATATAAAATTATAAATTGAAAAACATAGAATTTCTGCTGTTAGAACTTTCTTAAATTATTAAAGAAAAAAAGTCTTTGGATTGTGTTAACTGCACATTTAAAAAAATTAAACGTGTGCTTCAAATGTTGTCAGCGTTACTTAAAGGAACATGCAATTTTTGGTTCAATTAAGAAAAAAGTGCTATTAAAAAAATAATTTAAAAACTTATCTTTTTGCACATTTAAAAAAAGTTCGAAATGGGAAAGAAATTTTTGATTTTATATCATTATGCACTACCAAAAAAACTTTTAGATAATTTCAAAAAGATCTAAGGGATTTTGTAATTTTATATAAGGGGTCTCAGAGGATTTGAAGATAAATAGAAAGATTCGATAGGATTATGAGGAATTTCTGAAGATTTCAAAAATTTCATCACTTTTAATGTAAATTTGAAATATACTACAGATTTCAAGATATTTTGCGTTTAGGTTATTTGAAAACATTGCAAAGAATTGAATGTGATTTCGAAATTTGTTCGAATTTCAAAGAATTAAGGAGGATTTTAGAAAAATATGAAAGATTTTGATAAAGTAACAAAGAATTTTAAAATTAAATATTTTAAGGCTTTGTAAAGGATTTCTTAGGATTTGAAAAAAACAAATTTTTTAATTTGATGAGTTTTTCGCTACTTTCAAAATTCAATTGAAATCCTTTTCAGATGGAAAATTCTACTATTTATTTAAAATTCTTCTATGTAGTTTAAACATTTATTTATTACAGTAAAGTATTCATATTTTTTTAACTCAAAATACAATTGTTTAGTTCAACACTTGATTATTTGGATAGAAAATTCATTTTTTTAGACCGAAATTAATTTATTTACTGAAATTTTAAGTTTTACATTTTTAGTTAAAAGTTAATTTATTTCTACTTTTAAGTAAAAATATTTGTTAGAAAATGCTTGATTTTTTCAAAAACTCGTCTGTTTTGTGAGAAAATTATTCTTTTCGGTTAAAAAATCGTTTTTTTTTTATTTTTTTTTTTTTGTAATTTATATCTTTTGGTAGGAATCTCCTCTTTTTTTGTTAAAAGATGCAACTATTATATTTTTCTTGAGAATTCATTTTTGTGCTTTGAAAATTTAACAAAATGATTAAAAGTTTTACTATCTTCTAGAAAATTTAATTACTATCTTGTTGGAAATTGAAGACTGGTTGGAAATGTACATATTTTTTGAAAATTAAGCAATTGAAAAGTCGCCATTTTGTTTGAAAATGCAACTTTTTTTTTAATTAATCTTTTTGGATTAAAAATTAAACTATTTTAACAGAAAATTAACCTTTCATTAAAAACTCATATTTTTATTTTTAAAGCTGAGAAATCCTCATCAGAAAAGTTTCAATTCTTATTTAATCCTACGGATCAAGGTCTCATTTTATTCTTTAAAGGACTTTCTACAATTCTATTTAGGTGGCGCGTATTAAAATTTAAACTATCATTGTTTATAACAATAATAATTATAATTAATTTTAATTTTTAATTAATAAATTATAATTATATAATTAT
>NC_046661.1:93624824-93634358 GCF_010883055.1 Belonocnema kinseyi
TATAATTATAACAATAATAATAAAATTCTTAATTATTTTTAATAAAACTGTTATAAGCGAACAACTTTTTGACCCAAGAGACGAATCTTGAAACAAAAAGATTAATTTTCGTCAAAGTATTATAACTTTTAACGAAGTAGTTGATTTTTTAACCATAAAAGAGCTTAACTTTTAATAAAATGGTTCAATGTTCAACCAAAAAATACGAATTTTTTATAACAGAAAATGAATTTTCCGATTAAAAACGACGAATTTTCTACAAAATAGTTAAATTTTCAACAAAAAAATTATTATTTTCAACAAGCTAGTTAAAGTTTCTACTTAAAAAGGGGAGTTTTTAATTGAAAATTGTTGATTTTCTACAAAACTCTTGAATTTTTTATTCAAAAATATGAATTTCCAACAAAAAACTGATTAATAAAATCCTACTACTTGAATTTTCTACCAAAATGGTTAAATTATCAACCTAAGAGGATGAATTTTCAAACAAAAAAGTTCATATTCAATGAATAAAGATAAATTTTTAACCAAGTAGTTATATTTTCAACAAGATGAAATTAATGTTGAAACAAACTGTTCCATCAACAACCAAATAGTTAAAATGTAACAAAAAGAGACCAATATCTATTTAAAAAAATTAAACTTCAATAAAAAACAGTTACATTTTCATCTAAATAGTTAAGTTTTCACAAAGAAAGACAAATTTTCAACAAATAAAGATTTTTTAAATCAAGTAGGAAAAAAAGTTCATCTAAACTATTATTAATGATGAATCTTCGATAAAAAAATGATTTTTTAACAAAATAGTTCAACCTAATGAATCGATTTTAAAACAAAAAATATGATTTTATAGAGAATAATGTAATATTTGTAATTTTGAGCCAAAAAAGGTGAAAATTCTGCTATAACAGGAAAATTATGACACAAGAAAGTAAAATCTCCATAAAAATATTCAAAATCTCAAACTAATTGAATTTCAGTTGCATTTTCAACCAAATAATTGAATTTTTTAGAAGACAGTTTGAATTTAAGAAAAATAAATCATCAATCAAACTGGACAAATTTTCGATTCAAAAAATCAAATGTTTAACAAAAATATTAAATTTACGGCCAAAAAATATGACTTTTAACAAAATACTTGAGTTTTCCACCAAATTATTTTATTTTTAACAAAGTAGTTGAATTTCTAACTAAGAACTTGCATTTTCTTACATTAACCAACCAAAAATTGTTGCATTGTCGAACGAATAGATGAATTTTCAAACCAAAAATACTAATTTTTTACAACAAAGCTGCATTTTCTACCTGATAATTCAAAGTTTCTACAAAAAGATAAAGTTATAATTAAAAATGTTATAGTTAATACCAAATTTAAAAAGAATTCTGATTAAGAACGCGATAGTTGTATTTTTTAACAAAAAGGAAAAAAAACATCCCTACTAAAAGAGACAAATTTTAAAACCAATAAAGTGAATTTTCAAAAAGGAAGAGTAAATTTCTAACAAAAGAGATGAGCTTACAACCACATACGTAAATTTTCCAACAAAATGTTTTGTTTTTAAATTTTTAAAAAATGCAGTCAAAAATTGAAAAGTTACATTTTAAATGAAAAAAAATTAATTTGGAAATAACATATTTTTTAGTCCAAAAAATTTAATTTTAAATCTAAAAATATAAATTTTCAACAAATAATGTAATTGTAGATATTTGAAGCAGAAAATAGATAGTAAATTTAAGCCAAAGACGTTACATTCGATCAAAAAAAGGAATTTTCAACAAAATAGTTAAATTATTATCGAATGAAAATTAATTTTCAAATATAAGATAAAAGATAAAAGATAAAATTTCTAATTAAGCAGATAAGCTTATATAGCAAAAAAGAGGAATTTTCAGTCAAAAAGGATTTTAGTTAAATTTTGAAATTAGTGGAAAACTCATTAATATTATTAAATCCTTTGCAATACCTTTAATTTCAGAGAATAACCTTAAAATGCTATTATTGTATTTGAAATTCTTTAAAATGTCCAGTGGGCCAAGTGACCAGATTCCTACCTTATCGACACTTTTTTTATTTCCTAACTTATATTCACACGAAATGTCACATCGAGTTGAAAATTCGGGATACTAAACCAGAAGCACTAAAAATGGTGGGTCTGGTCCTAAACTTGTATAATTATGAAAAAAGTTTTTTGTTGAAGATAATCATTAATTCTCGTAAAATCCCAAGTGATCCCATAAAAATCAAGTCAATTCTAACAAATCGGACACTTTTGAGATTAATTGTACGCACCGTACATCCTTAACACATCGAAAATTATACTCACTTTTAAAATTGAGGCCAACAACGAATATCAGGATCAGTATGTCAATGCAGGTCTTCATCTTTGAAGAATTATTAAACGGTGACTGATTACTTTTTTCAATTTACTCACTACTATATATACTAAACCACCATCTGTTTATTCTTAAGGTTGATTTATTACACGTAGAACGTTGTAAAAATCTTACTTTCTTTGATCAAGACTGTCAGCAATATTTATTGTTGAATTTGATGCATAAATTTTGCCACATTTCTCGGTGGTGAAAATAAAAAATTTACAGGTAAAGCTTCATGTCGAAAAATAAAAGGTCAACAGACAAGGGAAAACTTAATAAATATTGTAAGCTGAATCTATCAATGTCCTCTCCTCCAAACTGAAGGAGTGGTATTTCGTACTTACTCGAAGAAATTCCCTCTCGAGTTGAGAAATATTGTTATCAATTTTAGAATCAGACGAGCGAAAAGTCGATGTGATTTGATACGAATGCTAGCTGCTGTATGAGATATACATTGGTGATAGAGTTATTTAAGGAGAATATAGGACACAAAAAAGTTGAAAGACGTAAGAAGACGTGCAGGAAATATCGGAAAGAAACCTTTTTTCCAGAAACAAAAATAGAACATGAATTACAGTGGTTGAAAAAATGTTTTATTTTCTTATTATAAGTGTGAAATCATACATCATCGACAAAAAACTGCATTTTCAAGTATGGCCGTGCGTTCTCACAGAACGCACCAGTTATTAGGACCTTCCTAATTTGAAATGATTCAGATCATTTCCTGAATGTCTGGTCAAATGAAAAAATTTGTTTGGAACTGTAATTAAAAAAATATTAAAAAATACATTTAAATACATTTGAAAAATTATTATTATTATTCTTTTGTTAAAGTTTCTCTTCTAATGTTAACATCACAGACAAATTTTACTTCTCGATTATCCTTAATTTTAGCCAAAAGGGAAAAATCAGTATGGACGTGTGGATGTGCGGTCATTCTAACCGCACCAACAAGTATTAGGACTTTCCTGATTTAGAATGATCTAGATTATTTTCTGACTATTTGGACTGATAAAAAAATTGGTTTGAAACTGTAATTTAAAGAAATATTAATAAATGCATTAAATAAAATTTGAAAAATTATTAATAAATTTCTTTTGTGAAAATTACTCTTTTAAGTTTACGGGTTTTACGGTTCCACAGGTCAGTGAAAACTTAGAAATATAGAAAAGTCAAAGAATTGTTTTGATTAAGGAAAGTCCGAAGTTTTGAAAAAAAAAATTCAAAAGTCAGAGAATTAAAAGATTTAAAGTTATTTTCAGTTATTTGCAGTAATTTAATATGATTTCAAACTATTTGAAATACATTAGGAAATTCTTACGAAATCTAAGGAATGATGCAAATTTTTTTAACGTTTCAAAGCATTCTAAAATAATATAAAAGTTTTGCAAATTTTTAAAGATTTTTCAATTAATTAAAATAACTTAAATAGAATCTAAAGAATTTAACAGATTTCGGGGTACTTACATATGTACAAACATTCCAAGAAATTTCCAAAGCTTTTAAAAATTTCAAGCAAATTGAAAAATTTCAGCAGAAACAATAGTTTAGGCTATTTTTACTAGATTTAAATCATCTGAATTATTTCAAAGATATTATTAAGAATTCACGATATTTAAAAAATTCCAAGTATATTTAAAACATCCAAGAAATTATGAAAAGGTTTAAAATTTTCATAGGATTTAAATTTTTTAAGGATTTAAAGATTTTTAGTGTATTTTGAAAGATTTCAAGGATTTTTTAATTTATTTGAATAATTTGAAAGAATTTCGAAGTATTGTGAAGAATTTAGTATATTATTAAACGATTCCAAAGAATTGGCATTCGATTACTGTGATGTAATGTAATTTAAGAAAATTTATAAAATAATAATTTAAAATTGATAAATACATTTCAATAATAAAAATAAATGAAACAGTCATTTATAAAAAAATTAAGAAATTTCATACAATTAAAAAAATTCTCAAGAACTTTTAGTTTCTTTCAGTATGTTAATAGGATTTCAAATGATTTAAAATGTTTTAGGTTATTTTTAAAACGTCATAAGATTCCAAAATATTTGATGAAAAGTTAAGAAATCTCAGGAATTTTTTAATTGGCATAAATAATTTAAAACGATTTTAAAAAATTTGAAAAATTATAACGTTCACTTAAGTAATTTATTTTAATTCCAAAGAATTTAAAATATTTCAGGGTATTTTTAAATCATTTGAGGAATTTCAAAAGATTTCAAAGGATTTTTAAATTTTTCGGAAATTTTAAAAGTTTGCGAATATTTTTTTTAATGATTTTAGGGATTTTCAAAAAATTCTAAGAATTTTTCAATTTATTCAAATAATTTTAGGGGATTTCAAAGAATTTGAAAGATTTTACGACACTTTTAAAACTTTCGAATAATTTTTAAGAGTTTTAAAAAATCGCAATCAAAAAAGAAATTTTCAACCAGAAATAGAATATTTAACTTTTCAGTTAAAGGGTTTTTTTAAGTTTTAAGGGATTTCTAGATTTTTTAAATATTTTAAATATTTTTAGGGAATTTAAAAAAAAGATCCTAAAGAATTTGCATTAGATTTCAATAATTTCATGGGATATCAAAGGATTTGGAAACTCAAAAATTTTAGAAGATTGCAAAGATTTTTTAATTGATTTATATAATTTTAAAGGATTTCAAAAAATTGTAAAAAATATAGGAAGTTTTCTTAAATTCAAAGTAATTTTTAAGAGCTATAAGAAATTCCAAGGGATTTTAATATACTTTCAAGGATTTAAAATACTTAAATTATTTTATAAAATTTCAAGGATTTTTTGATTGATTTAAATAATTCGAAGGATTTTAAAATATTTTAAAGGATTAACAATATCTTAGTTATTTTAAAAAATACCAATTAATTTTTGCGTGCTTCAAATAATGGTTAGTGTAAAAAACCGGTACCAGTAAAGAGTAGGGATTTAAAAAAATTATTTCTGTCAATCATAATTCTACAAAATGTCCTCTTCCAAGTCAAAATCATAATATTCTTTGAAAATTCCCCGCCCCAAGACAATATTGAAATTATTTTGGAACGTTTTGAGACGCAATTATACTTAATTATACCTCTCGTTAAAATCCACGTATGTATATTCACGTAATGTATACTTTCTAATTACACCTAATACAATAAAGCCATACATTTTTTTATTTGGTTGAATTTCTTGTGAATTGTGGATATTTGTACACTTGTGACGTAAGTGAAGAATGATAATTCTTTAGTATGGCTCAATTCATAATTATTATTTTCATTTATTACATTATTTATTGAAGCAGCATCATCAAATTGTGTATTCATCTTCCTCGGATTATGTACAGAAGTAGACCTTGGTGCGCTCAAGACTCAGCGATATAAAAATCTTATTCGACAGAAGACATAAATTTAAAGAAATATTGTATTATTAAAAACTATTCTTTAAATCCTAAATACACTTCCAAATAAATCTCGTTTCAAACTAAATTTTTATTTATTCTCCTTCACGTGTCTTGTACGCGAAAGAAGACAAACAAGTTTATGTTCTACGCACTACTTAATTGGATTTGAAAGGACTGCGAATATTATAATGTATTTTAAACAATTTCAAGGCATAATAGATATTAAACGATCTGAAATATTTTAGAGTATTTCAAAAGAGTCAGAGAATTTTTGAATTTATTTCAGTAATTTAATATAATTTAAAAAGATTTGAAATACTTTAGTGTTTTCTAAGATAATACTTACAAGGAAGATACTCCAAGTTTCCCTCGCCGATTTTATTCGCCCTGATAAATGTTGTATTACTCGAAAAAATAAGAGACACATGTTTTTTTATCTGCGGAAAAACACATTTAAGGGGGTGAAGCGGCCTCTCAAAAATAGAGGTTTCAAGTGTCGATTGTATAGTTTTGTGTATAAAAACCAAATTGATTACGATCAACCCCACTGGAATAGTTTCATGGTGATGAAATATGAAGAACGTAAGTTTTCTCTAAAAAATTAGGAGAGTAAAACACCCTTTACATTAATTTAAAGTTGTGCTAAAAATGTTTTAATTTACAGAACAAAATTTGAAGAACAAATATATTTTTCACATGAGAAAAAAATAAAGTGGACGTGCTTCATCGAAAAAAATTTAATTAATTGGGGGTGGCCACCCCTAAAACTTTTTTTTTGTGTCTATGATAATATATACTTTCCATGCACAAAAAGAATTGGAAAATTAGTTTCATAACGAAGGAAGTAAACTAGAGTGCATCCAACATGAATGAAACAATTACGCGGGGTTAAATCACCTCAGTATATTCTTAAATATGCTGAAAATGCCTAAATTCATAGGAGAAAAATTATTTTTCAAAAACTTATTTTTCAATTGAGACAAAAGTGAGGTTGGGTTTCGAACATTTTTTTTTTAATTAATGGAAGTAGCTACCCCTATAGTTTTTTTTATTTTGTGTATATGATAATATATACTTTCTGTACGCAAAGACAATTGAGGAGTTCTGGATAAGAAGGCGACAGGCGCTCGAGAACGAGTAGAAGTGTCCAGACTGTGACGTCAGGTATCAAAAGTGAAATTCGAAATCTGAAAAAACCAAAAATATAATTAGATAGCTCTTGAAAAATGAACCTGAGTCTCCATTTACAGTTTTTTCTCTCGGGCTGCAATTTTCCAGTAAATAAATAAAAACTGACTTTTTTTAAATTGAAAAAACCATGTTTTTTCACATTCAAATCGCCGTAAGTAATTCGTTTATAAACTAATTAACAAATTTCTTTTTGAGTTTTATTCGTGACACTCTATCGGAGGCTACAGTGTCCAAAAAGTGTCGAAATTTAATTTCTAATGTTTTTTTTTTAATCTGAATGAAAAACCACGTTTTTAGACTTTCACATTAAAAAAGTAAGCGAGGAAGTTTGAGCTACAACAAACTTCAAGCGAACGAATTTTCCGCCAATGTATTGGCCAACTTTTTCAAAAATCTCAATTCGATTTGATTTTTAGTTCCATAATTACAGCGAGTTTATTACGAGCTCGCGACGCGACACCACAGGATTTTTCAGGGGACGCCGCCGGAACGCTGACTAGTGCGAGCGAGTGGACAAAGCAAAGGATGGGCAAGGAGGATATTTCAGGCTTCAGGCGGCGTCCCCTGAAAAATCCTGTGGTATCGCGTCGCGAACTTGTAATAAACTCGCTGTAATTATGGAACTAAAAATCAAATCGAATTGAGATTTTCCAAAAATTTGGTCAATACATTAGCAGAAAATTCGTTCGCTTTAAGATTGTCGTAGCTCAAACTTCTTCGCTCACTTTTATAATGTGAAAGTCAAAAAACGTGGTTTTTCATTCGGATTAAAAAAGAAAACATTAGAAATTAACTTTTGACCCTTTTTGGACACTGTAGCCTCCGCTGGAGTGGCACGAATAAAACTTAAAAAGAAATTTGTTAATTAGTTGATAAACGAATTACTTACGGCGAGTTGAATGTAAAAAAACATGGTTTTTTCAATTTAAAAAAAGCCAGTTTTTATTTATTTACTGGAAAATTTGCAGCCGGAGAGAAAAACTGTAAATAGATACTCAGGTTCATTTTTCAAGAGCTTTCTAACTATATTTTTGGTTTTTTCAAATTTCAAATTTCACTTTTGATACCTGACATCACAGCCTGGACAATACTTTTACTCGTTCTCGAACGCCTGTCGCCTTGTCTAGAACTCCTCAATTGCTAAGATAGTTTTATAACGAAGGAAGTAAAATAAAGTCCTTTCGATATAAACAAAATCATTGCGCGGAGTAAGCCACCCATACATATTTTTAAATGTACTGAAAATCGCAAAACTTATAAGTGAAAAATTTAAAAAAAAAAAATTTTGAAACTTTAGTTCGTTTTTACTTCGGTACTAATTTTAATAATAATTTAATTTATGTACTCAGCTTCTTCTCACATAAAAACAATGAACTGTGGGCACCAGATCCTACAAGGATCATTCACAAACGTGACAAAATAACCTTAAAGATAAAGAAAGAAACCGAAATTTGAAAATATAAACTCAAACGTAAAATTAGTAAACCAGGAATTAAATCTTTGGCTAGTTTAGCGCCGTATCTGGGAAATGGTAGAGGTGCTGGTTCTTAGATCGAAAAAATGAATTAAATCAATTTTAATTATTCAGATATAAAATGGATAATTCAAAGAATTATTTGAAAATCACCACATGCACTGATTTATTATATCATTATAATTTCCCAGTGGGCACCAGAATATCCTAAAGACGTCTTTAGGGCGTCTTTAAATATCCTGGGACATTCTTGGACATTAGCATCTTAGTCCCAGGGTCGTTATGAAGACAACTTTAGGACGTCCTAAAGACGTTCTATGTCTGGCCTAAAGTTGTCCCAAAGATGTCCGCAGAGCGGACATATGATATATGATAATTTTTTCACGCTAAAAAGTGAAAGACCTCCCTGTGAGCACCATGACATCAAAAGGTCGTCCTAAAAACGTCTTTATACAGGGTTCGTTATGAAAGTAATGCGCATGGGTTCCGGAAAAAAATTTATTTATCTCACTGGTACAAAAGCTTCAAAAATCTTCAAAGTAGTCTCCCTTGGACGAGATACACTTGTGTAGGCGTGATTTCCATGCCTCGAAAGCGGCCGCAAACTCCTCGGCCGGAATGGCCTTCAAAAATGATGTAACATGGGTTTTGACGTTGTCTAAAGTCCCCCAACGGTGGCCCTTAAGGTCTTGCTTCAAGCGAGGGAATAAGAAAAAGTCACACGGAGCGAGGTCCGGGCTGTAGGGGGGCTGGGGGACGACGGGAGTTTGGCAGTGAGCGAGGTAATCCGTCAAAGCTGCCAGATCGTGGATGAAATTAACCCCCACTATACCTACCGTTTGGGAGCCGCAAAACAGAAGGTGCATGATTACCACTGTGAGTTCGTGTGTAAGCCGAAAATGCACGATTCGACTTCGGTGTTCTGCTGTACGATGATTGCCGATCTAAAGGCTTCGGAAGACTTCGGTGGTCTTCTATTTATATCTCGCTCCCCATTTGAAAGAAATTGAAGAAATTGGCGATTTGGATGTTTTGCATGATTCTTAATTTCATGCATGCGTTGATTTTCAGGTTATGTTTTCCAGGTGTG